>NW_024879397.1:882757-940781 GCF_018340385.1 Cyprinus carpio | reverse complement strand
GATAAAAAAAATTGCAAAAATACAAACACACACTGTCCTAAAGATCTGAACCAACACTTAAAAGTGTGATGTATAATAAATAACAATTGGCATGAGATTGAAGAAACAAATAGTTGCATTTCAATTCATCAGGTCAAAACCACAGGGATTATTTTTAATTTCATAACTCAATATGAAAATCAGAAGGTTAAACTTAGTTGCATTTACCCTGCACACGTTCACATGCACTCCCCCACCATAGTGCAAGTCATGGTCAAAATGATAAACCAAGATATAATATGTATATAATATCACATTTAGTTACAAAAAAAATGAGTGTACTGTACTTCTGTATAATAAGATATAAATGGGAAAGCACATGGAAGCACAAAGATCTGAACCGTCAGATTCTAAATTTCATAGCGCAACATGACCAGACAAGAGTTAACATCAGAAGATCTTGAAAGTTTCCAAACTCTCTCCCATCATAATGCTATTTAGTGGTCATAAAACAAGAAACAGAAAAAGAAAGTAAAAGCACTTGTCATTGAAGGAAAATGTGTACATTACTGTATAAGAAAATGAGACGTGGAACAACATTTGTTTACATGAGAACATGCATATTCCAAAGTCATGACAGATAAACTTCAATGGGCATTCTAAAATGTAGTGAAAGGACAAAAGAACCTAAAGTTCCTTAAAAAAAAAAAAAAAACACTACTTTTTATGAAAAGAGTGCTGTGGAGCCGATGGACCACATTATGAACATTGAAAAGTGAAAGTGACATGACATAGATTTGTGCTCTGCATTTAACCCATCCAAAGTGCACACACACAGTAGTGAACACACACACACCGTGAACACACACCCAGAGCAGTGGGCAGCCATTTAGGCTGCGGTGCCCGAGGAGCAGTTGGGGGTGCCGGTGCCTTGCTCAAGGGCACCTCAGTGGTGGTATATTGAAGGAGGGGAGAGAGCGCTGGTACATTCACTCCCACACATACAAGCCTGCTGCTGTAGCGAGCACATGGTGGGAGCAGATGTTCTTCACAAGTTTTTGCAGAGCCTCAGTGGTGTATTTCATGTGCTTGAGGTAGTGGATGTTCACTGCATACAGACCCAGATTAGGAGTCCAAACACCTTGGGGATATGGGAGATGTACAGTGGATACGAGATGTCCGGTAAATGAGAGCAATGTTGAGTTATTATCTTGGGAAGCACATTCACATTGCTGCCCTCTCAGTTGCTAAATCAGAAAATGCCTTCGTCAATCTCTTCAAATCATCCCTAATTTCACCGGATGGCTGGAAAACACAAAATATTACATTTACATATTAAATTTATACAACAAATGAAACACACATATGTACATACACTATTAAAGTGTGTGTTTTGTTAAAAGCACAGTTACCAATACATTGAAAATTGTCGTTTCAACCCTCAAGTGGAAGATATTTTGAAAAAATTTAACCAAAAATGAAGTCAAAAGTAAATTGGTGCTCCTCAACTGTTTCGCGTTTACAAACATTCAAAATAACTTCCTGTATTAAACTGTTAAAAGCCTGTACAAATTTCTTTGTCTGCTGAACACAAAAGACTTTACAAAATCCCAATGGGGAAAATAAGTGGAAAAATAACCCCGGGGAAACCCAACTAGGCCTAAAAAAGGGGGGGAAATTATTTTCTTCACTGGTATTCTACATGATTTCTTAAAATGTCATTAAATGTGACAAACCCAACACAATATATTAGTTTTTTTTTTTCTAATCCAATTCTAACTGTCTAATCTTGTCCCACCATTTTAATAATGATCAGAGAAAATATATCGGTGTAAAGAGAGGTATTCCTTTAAATAATAGTCTGTTGCACTGCATGTTCAGAGTAAAGCATGACTCTTTAAGGGTTGGTTAACCCAAAAACGCATGTTTTACTCACCCTCATGGCATCGTAGGTGTGTATAGCCCTATTCGGACGGGACTAGTTTTACAGGGGGTCGTTAGAGAAATCTGTGTTTCACAGACGTACTTGGTGATTTTAATCCCGTCCGAATCTGCCATGTCTGGTTTTTCTCATTAACAACTCCTCTGTAATAATTCCAGAGCGACAGTACCCTACTGTTTTTCAGCAAACTGCATATCCTCTGAGAAAAATAATCCCGTCCGGAATGCGAAATGTCCTGTGATTGACAAGCGATATTTATTTCACAACGCCGTTTGCATTGTGTTGCTTTTGGCCAAAGTGAATTACTGTAGATGATACTACAGCGTGCATGTTTCGATATATTTTCATTTCCCGGCAAAGAAATCAGTAATTATAAAAAAAATAAAAATAATAAAACAAGAGCCAGAGTCACGTAAAACTGTTAATATTGGCTATTGTATATCAGGTCAGGTAAAGATTTAACGGTACTCACGTTCATTTATGCCATCAGTTAAACTAATGTTTTAATTACAGATGTACCTTTATGGAAACTTAAAATCGCTAGTTTAAGCCTACGAAAAAAAAAACAAATTAAGCACTAAAGAAACCACACCTTAGCATGGCTTTTGCTACACTAGCACATGTTAGCTTTTAGCATTTATTGTAAATAATACTAATCGTAATCAATCCGAATGACTCACGTTATATGCAATGCACGCGTACAGAGCGCATGATCTCTGTGACGCCCAGATGCACAAAACAGACACCCTCCCACCTCTGTAATAAACACGAAGTTTGAGATCCTGTCCGGTCAGAATTGGTACATGAAAAATTGCAGACTCAGGTGGTAAGAGCGAAACTACAAACTTATTTAGAAAAACTAGTCTCCCGTCCGAATAGTGCTTATGACTTTCTTCTTTCAGACCAATCCAATCGGATTATATTAAAAACTATTCTTGCTCTTCCAAGCTTTATAATGGCAATAGATGGGTTTTTTTGTCTTCAACAGGTCCAAAAAAGTAGTCAAAAAAAGTGCATCAATTCATAATTAAAGCTGCAAGCAGCGAGAAAGGGCCCTCGCACCGGGGCTTCACCACCAACCGGTGGCCCTAGGAGAACAGCTAACGTTGGGCCATATGCTTATAAAAAGGCATATTGTGCCACATTTCCTTGCTTCAAACCTGGGGGCGATGCGTTATAACTGAATTGGCATGGTAAATGTCTTTCATGGCTAGGACTCTTACCAAACATGCAAAGTTTCGGCCAGATCAGACATTGCATGTTGGTTAATTTCCTGTTGCAGCAGGTGGTCATAAGACTATAAACAAATATTGGCCTAAAGAATGAGTTGTGAAGGCCAGGACCACATCAAACACAAGAAGTTTGGGCAGGACCCGGATATTGCATAAGCTTAAGTTAGTTTAAAACAAGTACTTTCTTGTCGCCAGCCCGTTTTTAACTGAAAGATGGGCCTTAAAATCTGTTGACACTAGGAATCTTATCAAACCCAGGATTCTTATAAAAAGTGGTTGAAATTTGGGGCAGATTGGGCATTGTATGCAAGAGTTTACAACAACTTCCTGTTTCATAGTGTTTAATAGCATCCTTTAGCACTTAGTAAGTGTTTGCTAGCAGGTTTGCAGAATATTTTCTAGCATGATTAGCACACACAATGGCATATGTTCGGTGTTGGTATAGTGCATAAAAGTATTAAGAAACATGTCACTTCCTGTTGTCAGTAGGTGGCACTATAACTATAAACCAAATATGCCGCATGTAGATATCTTCAGGCCAGGACTTAATCAAACTTGTGAAGCTTGAGGCAGATTGGACATTGTATGCACGTAGTTACAGTAATGTTCTACTTCATTGCATTAATAGCATGCTTTAACACTGAGCTAAGTGTTGCTAGCATGGTTTAGTATGTTTAAGTGTTGCTAGCCAATGTATTTTAACACCTTCCTGACACTTTTAATATGTTGCCAGGAGTCCATAACAGTGTTAAACATGACACTTCCTATTGCCAGTAGGTGGCGCTATGACTATAACCCGAATAAGGGCATGTTGATGTGTTCCTGACAGGACTCTTGTCAAACGTTTGAAGTTTGGGGCAGATTGATCATTGCTTGCCTGAGTTACAGCAATTTCCTTTTTTACGGCATTAGTAGCATGCTTAGCACTTAGCTAAATGCTACTAGCCTGTATAAGTATGTTTCTAGCAGGTTTCCCGCCTATTTAACACTTGTTGACACTCTTTTAATATTTTCCTAGGAGTCCATTACAGTGTTAACCATGGTCACTTCCTTTTACAAGCAGGTGGCGCTATGTCTATAACTGAATTTGGGAATGGGTGTTTGTTCAGGGCATAACACCTATCAAACGTATGAAGTTTGGGGCAGATCGGACATTGATTGCTGCTGAGTTACAACAAACATTCCTGTTTTCATAGTATTAATTAGCATGCTTTAGCACATTAGTTAATGTTGTTAGCATGTTTGAGAATATTTCTAGCATGTTTAGCACACAATTGGGCATTTATTTTTTGTTTGCTAATAGTGCATATCAGTGAAAAACATGTCACTTCCTGTTACCAGTAGGTGGCGCTATAGCTATAACCAAATATGAGCATGTAGATATCTTCAGGCCAGGACTCTAATCAAACTTGTGAAGCTGAGGCAGATTGGACATGGTATGCACGAGTTACAGTAATGTTCTATGCCAGCCTATTTTAACACGTTGATGCTTTTTATTATTTGGCAAGGAGTCCATAACAGTGTTAAACATGCCACTGTCCTGTTGCCCATCAGGTGGCGCTATGCTATAAGCCCAAATACAGGCATGTTGATGTGTTCAGGACAGGACTCTTGTGAAAGGTGTGAAGTTTGGGGCAGATCGACTATTGCTAGCCTGAGTTACAGCAACTTCCTTTTCACTGTATTAGTAGCATGCTTTAGCACTTAGCTAAGTGCTACTAGCATGTTTTTAGTATGTTTTTAATATGTTTGCCAGTGTTATTTAGCACTTCCTGTCACTTTTTAATATGTTGCCAGGAGTCCATAACAGTGGTTAAACATGACACTTCCTGGTGGCCAGTAGGTGGCGCTATGACTATAACCCGAAATAAGGGCATGTTGATGTGTTCCGGACAGGACTCTTGTCAAACGTTTAAATTTTGGGGCAGATTGATCATTGCTTGCCTGAGTTACAGCAAGTTTCCTTTTTTACGGGCATTAGTAGCATGCTTTAGCACTTAGCTAAGTGCTACTAGCATGTATAAGTATGTTTTCTAGCATGTTGCCAGCCTATTTAACACTTGTTGACACTTTTTAATATTGTTCCTAGGAGTCCCATTTACAGTGTTAACCCTGTCACTTCCTGTTACAAAGCAGGTGGCGCTATGTCTATAACTGAATTTTGTGAATGGGTGTGTGTTCAGGGCATAACAACTATCAAACGTATGAAGTTTTGGGGGAGATCAGATATTGCAAAGTGCCTGAGTTACAACAACAACTTCCTGTTTCATAGTATTAATAGCATGTTTTAGCACTTAGTTAATGTTGTTAGCATGTTTGATGAATATTTCTAGTCTTTCTAGCATTTTTAGGCACACAATGGCATTCTTTTTTGTTTGCTAATAGTGCATATCAGTGAAAAACATGTCACTTTCCTGTTGCCAGTAGGTGGCGCTATAGCTATAACCAAATATGAACATGTAGATGTCTTCAGGCCAGGGACTCTAATCAAACTTGTGAAGTTTGAGGCAGATTGGACAATGTATGCTTGAGTTACAGTAATGTTCTATTTCACTGAATTAATAGCATGCTTTAACACTGAGCTAAGTGTTGCTAGCATGTTTTAGCATGGTTCTAGAATTTTGCCAGCCTATTTAACACATGTTGATGCTTTTTATTATTTTGCAAGGAGTCCATAACAGTGTTTAACAAGACACTTCCTGTTGCCAATAGGTGGCGCCATGACTATAACCGAATACTGGCATGTTGATGTGTTCAGGACAGGACTCTTGTCAAACGTTTGAAGTTTGGGGCAGATCGGACATTGCTGGCCTGAGTTACAGCAACTTCCTTTTTCACTGTATTAGTAGCATGCTTTAGCCACTTAGCTAAGTGTTGATAGCATGTTTTTAGTATGTTTCTAGCATGTTTCCAGCCTATTTACCACTTGTTGACACTTTTTAATATGTTCCTAGGAGTCCAAAACAGGTTTAACCATGTCACTTCCTGTTGCCAGCAGGTGGCGCTATGACTATAACTGAATTTGGTCATGAGTGTTTGTTCAGGACACTCAGAACACCTATCACACATGTGAAGTTTGGGGCAGATCGGACATTGCTTGCCTGAGTTACAGCAACTTCCTGTTTCACAGCGAAACATCAAACTTTGACAGGCCGCCAGGGACACACCCCTTGACGAAAACTCAAAACCTTCGCAATTTAACATCACAAAGGTCTTATGATGACACTCACCAAATTTGAAGACAATCCGATTAAAACTGTAGGAGGAGTTCGTCAAAGTACGAGGCATGGAAATGGCAAAAACTGCACAAAAATCCCTACAGGAAATTCAAAATAACTTACTTCCTGTTGGGATTTTGGATTTTGTACCAAGAAACTTTTTTGTAGATAATGGTGTGCTACACGTGTGTACCAATTTTCATGCCATGTACGTGAAACGTAGCTCGAGGCGCACTCCTTTGAAATTTAATAGGTGGCGCTATCGAGCCATTTTGCCACACCCACTTCTGAAACCTATATCAGATGTAAATTTTCGCCAGTTTCTGATGCGTGTGCAAAGTTTCGTGAGTTTTGGAGCATGTTTAGGCCCATCAAAAATGTGACTCATTGCGGAGAAGAAGAAGAAGAATAATAAACGGAGCAATTCCAAGAGGGTCCTCGCACTGCAGTGCTCGGGCCCTAATAAAAAGTGCCTCACACAGCTCCGAGGGGTGAATAAGGGCCTCCTGTAGTGCATCCATGTGTTTTTGTAAAAAAAATATATATACATATTTAAAATGTTATTTAAAACATTTAGAAAACTTTCGTGAGAGCTGTTCCGGGTGGATGAAGTAGGACATAGGAGTCATGCATGCACCGGTGATTAGTGACGAACATGAAAGAGCGGAGGAGAGACAACAATACACCTGTCACGAAGTAGAAGCACAACATTAGGCTTGCACGTATGATAGTCAGTGGAAGAGAGAAAAAAGTGTTTATAACGTTTTAAATATGGATATTTTTCTTACAAAAATGCATCGATTTGCTACAGGAAGCTTTTATTCACCCCCCAGAGCCATGTGAGGCACATTTTATTGATGGTTGGGTACATTTTATTTGACTATTTTTGGACTGCTGAGAAAAAAAACACACCTGTCTACTGCCATTAAATAACTTGGAAGAGCCAGGACACTTTTTAATTTAACTCAGATTGGATTCGTCTGAAAGAAGAAAATCATATACACATAGGATGCCTTGAGAATGAGTAAAACTTGGCCTAATTTTCATTTTTGGGTGAACTAACCCTTTAAGAAAAGTTGCTAATGGCCAATATGCCAGCACTGAACATTTTTCAGGATTCACAACAGTATTCAGCAAAATAATAAAGAATAGCGGTGTCCATAAACAGGGTTTCTGCTGGTTTTATGAAGATAAATTCAAAACTTTATAAAGACCTTTTAAATACCAATTATAGAAAATTCAAGGAATAAAACTGAAGGGAAAATAATGTCCAAATTATGTTCTCTAAAGTTTGAAGCTGTTTTCCAATGCAAATATCTCACATTTTTCGTAAAGGGGTTCACCCAAAAAAGAAAAAGAAAGAAAATTGTCATTTACTAAACCTCAAGTTGTTTTAAACCTGAATGAGTTTATTTCTGTTAGTCCCAGTCCCAGATACTATAACACAGTACACACCCCACAACGTGTTACAACTTCAGATCACCCAGATTTCTTCTTCTTCTATTACCTGGACCACATCACCGCAGATCGCTGGCGCCCAACTTTACCATCCAGACGATGCTTTTTAAATGACACAACACAGAATTATAACAAAATAAAAGGAAATATTCACACATTTGTGTCGTTTGTTTATTGTATGGCTATTTATATAAGAGTATAGCTATGCTATTATTACTTTTATTCTAAAGTGTATAGTTTTGAACGTATGCAATTTGCTTCTGAACGTATATTCACCATAGACTGTATAAAACAGATATTCACGCAGCATTACACTGGGTTCTGGTAAGGCACTTGAATGACTACTTCAGAAAAAATGAAAGACGAGTTTGAAACGTTACCTTCAGAACTTCATCTGAACCAAGCTTATGTCAGCAATATCAAATGTAATGTTAAAGGGTTAGTTCACCCAAAAATCTAAATTATGTCATTAATGACTCACCCTCATGTCGTTCCAAACCCGTGAGACCTCCGTTCATCTTCGGAACACAGTATAAGATATTTTAGATTTAGTCCGAGACCTTTCTGTCCCTCCATTGAGAATGTATGTACGGTATACTGTCCATGTTCCAGAAAGGTAATAAAAACATCTTCAAAGTAGTCCATGTGACATCAGAGGGTCCGTTAGAATTTTTTGAAGCATCGAAAATACATTTTGGTCCAAAAATATCAAAAACTACGACTTTATTCAGCACTGACTTCTTTCCCGGGTCTGTTATGAGCGCATTCACAAGACTGCAGTTTAGTGATATCCGGTTCGCGAACGAATCACTCGATGTAACCGGATCTTCTTGAACCAGTTCACCAAATCGAACTGAATCGTTTGAAACGGTTCGCATCAACAATAAGCATTAATCCACAAATGACTTAAGCTGTTAACTTTTTTAACATGGCTGACACTCCCTCTGAGTTCAAATAAACCAATATCCCGGAGTAATTTCATTTACTCAAACAGTACACTGACTGAACCGAGCCAGATAACGAACGAAACATTGATTATTGTATTGTATTACAATACATACAATACAATACATTTAGAGTTCGTAAAATACACACTGATGTCAAAGGAAGAGGCAATAATAATCCTTTTCCATTATAATTAGACACGTTTTATTCATATCAGATACACATTGTGTAAGTAACTTTAAAGTTTACACTATTATTCTCCCAGTTCCCCAGCCACTTCCTTTTATGTATTTCCGGGAGAAGTGGATGAATTCACGTGTTGTAAATCCAACAGATCCGATTCTCTGAACTGCGTCTGCGGCACAAACTAAGATGGCGGCGCCCACCGCGCATACAGCTCAACTAACGCGATCGTTATATAAAGGTGTTTAAACAACAAAACACTTCCACTTGCATATATTTTGACAATCCGGAATACCAGCTATTTCATGCCATATCTAACAAATTTGTGAATATTTTTGAATAAAAAAGGAAAAAAATGACATAAAAGCAGATCATCAATCATTCAGCTCTGTTGTTGTTTGCGATATGTCACGTGACAAGCAATGACGCGTCACCATGGAAACCATAAAGTGACACATTCTAAATAACGGTCGCCTTGAAAAACTCACGCTGGGGGGTCAGCCAGAATATTTTAAACTTATGTGTGAAAGGGTTAATTCAATACTTGTTAAATGGTGTTTGCAGAAAAGTCTGATACAAATAAAAAATATTATTATATATATATATATATATATATATATATATATATATATATTAATTCTTTTAGTAATTTTGTCCCAGGCATTACTAGATTACGTCAGCGTCAATCTCAATCAAGTTACGTACATCACGCACAGCAACACACACAACGTAGAACAATAATTATTCAGCATGACACAGAAATGCTTTACCGAGTAATTCGTGTTTCTGACACGTGTGTGTGAGCCGCTCAGACCTACTCGACTGGTTCCTGATGCAGAATAATGAACGAGTTCAACCCAACATAGCTGCACAGTTACTCTCCGAGAGAGAACAGGTGGATATCGAGTGGCTCGTGCAGAATTGTAACACTGATTTTGCACGTAGAACAACAAAATATAAGTTTGTGTGCTTTGAGACTGGGCATAAAAATCGATTTGCTGTACATTTCACGCGACGGGAGGGTTGTTGTTATTTAGATTGTCACTTTATGGTTTCCATGGTGACGCGTCATTGCTTGCCAAAAAATACAGAGATATGAATTGTTGCTCATATCGCTCAGACCTATACAGAAGTGTACTGGAGTTTTAATTAAAGTGCATTTAATAGCATAAAAAAATGTAAACTGTTTTACACTATTTTTATACCCTCATATGTCACCAGATGTCACCAAAAAGTTGGTTTTTGGCTCTGAACTTACTGGAATGATTTGTTTTTACTGAAGTATAAGAAATATTAAATATTACATAAATAAGCATATTTTACATTAAATATGGTACTTTTAGAGCCAAATAAATAATAATAAAAAAATACATTTTTATTTTATTGAAGACAGTGATATGACATTTATTGAAAAAAACAAAAGGACAAATTAAGGGCTGCTGTGTGAAGGATGCTTGAGGGTTAAAATAAATGTAAGAAATAAAAATAATTAAATTTGCATCTAATTAATGGCAATATTTTGATGGAGTCTTTTATAAAAACCAGCACTGTAGTGTTTTTCTTTAATATCACAGCTGCAGTGACTGCTAGAATCTAGAAGTGCTTCTCTCATTACTGCACACCAGTATTAGAGTACAATCAGGATAAAGACACGAGTCCCTCCGAGATTTTAGACAAATCAATAATGAATGCAACTTCCACAGGCATATAGAAATATATAGAAAAATATGAGGTGGAAAGAATGGTCTTTTATCTCACACTCGAGGTTAAAGACTCACCAGTATGAGGCTAAAGGGCCACAATATTGATACAAATATTTCAACTAAAGTAATATGTTTTGCATAATATCTGAGTTAATTATTGTCTAAAACAACCCCTTCAGCAATGTTTGTACCATATTCTGCTTTGATAAAAATAATTTACTTTTATTAACTGAGTACATTGCAAAATGGATTTATAAAACAAAAATACAGGAATATTTCATTATAAAGGAAAAGATTGTGAAAGATTCTTACACTGCCTGAAGATCTCATAGTAACTTAATATGACTTTACAGCATCTCAATTAAATTATAATTGTTTATATTTTGTGAGTGATTTAATATTTTTAAATATGATGTTTCATTAAAAATATGGTGATCATCTCTTTTCCCCAAATATCCTCCTTTTCATATTCTTCAGTTACTGAAAATCTGTTGATTTAATTACTTTGGACAAAACTGAAAACATCAACAAGAACTTTGTTTAAAATATAAGCCGTTTTTAATGATTCTCATTTGTCTGTAATAATTTTAATTGTAATAATTTTGACATGAGTCCATCTTTAGCCCCATTGTAAACTACCAAACACCAGTCACAAAATATTAATTATCAAATACAATTATTATAATTATATATTAATTCAGTGTGAGAAAAAATGAAGAGTGATGTCTATTTTCCAAATATACCTGCCTCTCAACCTCCCCACAATCTTAAACACCAGAGTAATATGTCATAGTAATACTGTAATGTTACTATATTATACTATAATATTTTAACATTATTGCATGTATAATACTACAAAAGGTTTGAAGAATGAAAATGATAAACTAGTTCAGTATGAGGAATCATGTGAGTAGAGTGCATTTCCATAGTTTCTTATCTTGTGCTTGTGCTGGCAAGTTGAAATCTCTATAGCACTGATCCTGGTGTATAGAAAAAGTAGTGCTCATACAAACACACACACAAACACACTCTCACCCTAAAACTTAGACATAGTCTTATAGATCATTCATGTTCTTCACTCTCTGCAGGCTGTATGATTGCGGTATTGGAGAGGAAGGCTGTGCTGCTCTGATTTCAGCTCTGAGATCAAACCCCTCACACCTGACAGAACTGGATCTGAGCTTTAATAATCCAGGAGACTCAGGAGTGAAGCTGCTCTCTGCTCTACTGAAGGATCCACACTGTAAACTGAAGAAACTATGGTGAGTGTTATTATATTATTGAACACAACAAACAGTGTGAAAGTACTGCCCAAACAAAATCATTTCATGTTAAAGGGATTATTGAACACAACAAACAGTGTGAAAATAATTTAACACAAAAACATTTCATGTTAAAGTTATTATGACTTTATTTGTAAAAATTATGACTTTATTTGGAAAATAAAAGAAGATATTTTGAGAAATGTTTTTGTCCACACAATGGAAAGCAATGGTGCCCAAACTTTGGTTACCAACAATATTCAAAATATCATGTTTTGTGTTTCACAGAAGAAAGAAGCTCATACAGGTTATGAACGACATACAGGGAAGAAAATTATGACAATTTATATTTTTGGGTGAATGATTCCTTTAAAAATCAAAATGTAAATGATCAAATACAATGATTATACTGAATGTGCCCAAAACAAATGTATGTTTGTATATAGGGCTGCAACAAAGGATTATTTCGATACTCGATTAATCTAACGATTATTAGAACGATTGATTGACTAATCGCTGATTATTTCACTGAATAATCAATAGAATTTTATTGATTATTCAGCTCTTGCAATTAGTTAAGATACTGTTATACATAAAAAATACATAAAAGGTAGTCTAATCACTTCAGCTTTGGGAAATAATATTATGTAATTACAATTATTATACATTAATGTATACAAATAAATATATTTGACACACAAAATGAGATGACACAGAGAATCCTTCTTATTTACCATTTAATTACTATATGAAAAATAACTGAATGACACATCATTCTGCCTAACATCTCCTTTTGTAAGCATATAATATGGATAAGAAACAAAATAAAGGGAAGTGATTAGATGTTTTATTTTTGGATAAACAATTTTATTCACAATATACACTACCAGTCAAACATTTTTGAACAGTAACATTGTTTTTAAAGAAGTCTCTTCTGCTCATCAAGCCTGCATGTATTTGATCCAAAGTACAGCAAAAACAGTCAAATTTTGTAAAAACTATTTAAAATAACTGTTTTTTATTTGAATATATTTTAAAATTTATTCCTGCGCTTTCAAGGCTGAATTTTTAGCATCATTACTCCAGTCACATGATCCTTCCGAAATCATTCTAATATTCTGATTTGCTGCTCACAAAAAAATAAAAATACAAATAAAAAATGATATTGACTCCAAGCTTTTGAATGGTATGGTGTATAATGTTACAGAAGCTTTTCATTTCAGATAAATTGATGGATCTTTCTGTTCTTAATATGATGTTGTGAATTTTTTTATTAAATAAATAATAATAAATAAAATAAATAAATAATGATTAAACAGCTGAATTAAACACTCAGCTGTTTTAAATATTGACCATTTTTAACATAATAATAATAAAATTCAATGGATCCTTGTTTAATTCAAGTATTATTAGTAGTGTTTTTTTTCTGAAGAAAATTTAGCTTTGATCACAAGAATAAATTACATTTTAAAATATATTCAAATAGAAAGCAGTTATTTTAAATAGTAAAAATGTTTCACAATATTACTGCTTTTGCTGTATTTTGGATCAAATAAATGCAGGCTTGGTGAGCAGAAGAGACTTCTTTTAAAAAAAAAAAAAACATTACAAATCTTAACGTTCCCGTTCAGAAACTTTTGACTGGTAGAGTAATCTCTCTTAAAATCGGATGCATTTGCTCCATAGACAGTAAAAGAAATGGACACAGCAACACCGTTGGATTTAACGGAGACAAGTGAAGTCAATTAGAAGCACGCACTTCCTGGGGGTCTAGCGTACTGCGCAGACTCAAACTCAGCTTGATGATGTAAATGTCACGTGAGCAACCTGTCTGACAATTGTAAGTCTTCTAATCGCTGACTTACAATTGTCAGAGAAATCTAAATCACCCACCGAATCTTGCAGACGTTGTTGAATAATTTTGTCCCGTTGCTTTTCTGGACTCTCTATGGGCTTCTCTCTTGACTTCATGCCTCCACGTCCCCCCGATAGCCTCATAGACAGTAAAAGATTGCCTGCTAGCTTCTCCTCCTGTCCATACGGTAATTTCTCTACTGTGTGACAGAGAGTCGCTGGTTATGACGCAATTGTTAGCCTATTTTTACAAAAACAGCTTCTACGGGGCAATAACGTAAGATACAAGGTAATGGGGCCTTTTATACATTTTCGTGTTTCTGTAGAAATAATGAATGGACAAATGGAGTCTTTAAACGCCTCAGATGTAAAGTTATTCGCTGTCAAAGTGACGCCAAAATGAATGGGAGTCAATGGAATGTTAACAGCAGGTGGGGGTCCGCTAGCCAATGGCGGCGCCCAGGGACGCTTCAATAAAATATGAAACCCTGCCCCCCTGGTTTGCTCTGAAGCAGCTGAGCGCTGTCTCTTCTTCTCTTGAATTACATCCAGGAGGGCTGAATTACAGTCTTGCGCTACAGCGCCACACTGGTCAAACCGCATTATTGCAGGCTCTAAATTAGGTCAAATTAAATCAAATTACTTTTCGATAACAAAAATATTTGTCAACAATTTTTTATTGATAATGTCGACTAATCGTTTCAGCCCTATTTGTATATACACTTATTTGTCATTGATTTTTTATTTTCGTTAATTTAGAGTGAGCCAAAATTCTATACATTTGCAGTAATTAATTGGCCATAGTTTCAGATATAAAGTACTGTATATATATATATATATATATATATATATATATATATATATATATATATATATATATATATTTGCTGCATATAGAATTACAGTGTACTGAACTGAACATTGTCCTGTACATTAAGAGTAAAATACTGGCAGCACATTTGTCTGTAGTTTACTGTAATTGTTCAGTACTTCAGCCACTTTACAGTGTTACTGTAATACACTATAATAAACATACAGATAAATAATTACAAAAATGACAGATTGACAGTCTTTCTCCAATTCATGAATAACAGATTTACATGTACTCAATAATAGCACCAAGTCTTGAACATTTTAATCTGTTTGAAGAGTATTTATATAAGAGGAACAGCATTCATAAATGCTACTTTTTCCGCTGTCAGGTCTGCACCTCTCACTCTTAGATTCATCTTTGAGCAACTGATGTTATGTATTTATTATCTCTGAACTGGATTCTTATTGTTTAATTATGTAGTTAGCATGATACATTCTTACCTGACAAATAAAATATTATATTTGATTTATTCTGATCTCTCCTGAACTCATCATGACTAGTAGATCATGTGGAGGCTGATGTTTCCTCAAATCTGTGTCCATGACAGAACAGACTAAAGGCTCACGGATGAATGGAGCAGCAGGAACATCATCAGAGACCTTTTGATTTCTGTCTATCGCTGACTTAGCAAGTTGTGCTGAAGTGACTAACAAACTACACTTTTTGTTCTGAGCAAGCAGTAGACGAGCGATTTAAAGATATAAGTTAACCTTGCTCCTCTGACTAAGTTCAGATCGGAGAGTTTGTAAAAGCGAGATCCATGACCTCCGGTCGGTGTGAGACTCAAATGTGACAACGAGTCCCTGATGAATGAATTTCTGATAGTATTCACCTTATTCTTTAACACAGAAGTAAGCGATGGGCGAGACTTCTAGTTCATTAGCTGCTATAGCTAAATAATGAGAAGAATTACCAAAGCGCAGTAAACGGTAAAACTGTTTGCACTACAAACCAGTGTGTTTATATTTAATTTGTGTCATTAAAATAATATGGTAAGACACACCAATTTGTAATATCAAGCAGCAAAACAAGCTGTTTTGTACAGCTAAAAATAGCTGGAAGGAAATGAGATCAGAAGCAAGACCCATAAAATTTACAAATGGATAGGAAGTCCAGAATAATCAGATATCTCAATTAATTTTAACCAATATTTGTGATTAGTTACTAATTAGAAACACATTCTAAATTTAATAATCACTTGAAAATTAGAGTCAGATTAAACATAGAGCTACAATAAAATTTAAACTCGATCCAAATTAAGTGAACTTTAAAGAAGCGCAAGTAAAATATATGTCATATTTATACTATAATGTTACTCTTATTTTAACATCATCACCTATATAGTATTATAAACTAGTTCAGCATCACAATCAGGAATCATGTGAGTAGAGTGCATTTAAATTAATGTTTTAGCTGCTGGCAAGTTAAAATCTCTATAGCACTGATCCTGGTGTCTCAGAGATCATTCATGTTCTTCACTCTCTGCAGGCTGATTAAGTGCAGTATTGGAGAGGAAGGCTGTGCTGCTCTGATTTCAGCTCTGAGATCAAACCCCTCACACCTGACAGAACTGTATCTGAGCCTTAATAAACCAGGAGACTCAGGAGTGAAGCTGCTCTTTGCTCTACTGAAGGATCCACACTGTAAACTGAAGAAACTATAGTAAGTTATTGAGTCAGTGCTTTCATTTATTATCTTGTATTAAATCAGATCTTAGTGTATTTTAACTTTCTCTTTATTGTACAGTATTTGACAGTGGAAACTCCACAAGCTCCAAACAACTGAATCAAAACAACACGTCCTGATCAAGACTGTCACCTGGACAAATGCTGATATTGTAGTGAATTTGCTTTCATCACCTTAGGGAGGTGAAATAGTGCAGTGATGGGTACATGTCACTGTTGACGTTATGATGTTTGGATCACATGTCTCTTAAGGTGTGGTTATGAGTACATCACATAAGAAAGATTGGTGTGAAACCTAACTTGTAGAGCCTCTTTCTGTATCATTCACACAAGGAAGACACAAGAGTAATAAAATTAGTTGTATTAAGAAATGATAGACAAATGTAATCAATAACTACTAAATAAATACATGAATGAAAAAGCAAAAGTAATAAAGTAATAAAGTGCATAAGTGATTACGTCGGGTGTTGCTTTGTCAGAGCTGTGTGACCCTCCCTCTTTCCTCCTGTGAAACTTATTTGCATAGTCCAAACACACATTTTAGAAAAGTGTCACTTAAGTTTTACCGGTGCATTTTCACTTTCCAAACCAATACTTTCGGCAATGTTATGAACACTTTACGTCCAAACATGATGAAACATCTTTGTGTAAGATGTTGCACTACACTACTTGTGCAGACACAATTCTATAATGATACAATTTACTCGATGCTTTTTTTTATGACATTGAGATTTTATTTTTTGTTTATTTATTTATTTTGAAAAATGTAACATAAATAGGTTAAGCAAAACAAACAGAAAAAATATTTTGAGCATCCCTTATTCTTTTCTTTATTTTCTAATAATCACTATTCTGAAGTTGGCAACAGTGGGGAAAATCATAAAGTTGTATGTTATAGACACTGATTGAAAAGTATAAACTGAAAAACAAAACTGGAATGGAAAGTAAAGACCCCTTCAAGAGTCACGTGACGTGCTCATGAACCTAGTCGCACTTGAGTAGAGCTCCGTACGTTTGGCCCCTTTTTGCTGATTTTTTCGTTTTATTTTAAGTTAACTTCATTTATAATACTATTCCTGATGGCTTACAATCGGAAACAGCAGGAGATGTCTCCGTCGGCCTCTCCGATTAAGAAGAAATCCAAGCCACCGACCACGGATGATATGGTGGATAAATGGCGAATACTGTTGCGCACTTTGAGGACATTCTAAGAACTGAGTTGACAGCGATGCGGAACGAATTCGCTTCTCACATGTCAGTTGTTCAGTCGCTATGCTCCAAACTGGATCTTCTTACAGGGGAGATGAGAGAACAAAAGAAAGTTGTCGCAGATCATGATAGGCGAGTAGCCGCGCTCGAGCAACAGGTCGTGGGCTTACAGGATCGCAATAGATGCAGTAATCTGCGTCTGGTTGGATTGCCTGAAGGGTCCGAAAAGGATGACCCTATGGGCTTTGTAAAAAGATCGCTATCGACGTGGCTTCCGTCTCTGGCGGGCAAAGAGATTGAAGTGGAACGAGCGCATCGCGTGTACACAAGGCTCTCCTCAGATCGCGCTAAACCACGGGTGTTCATCTTTAAACTGTTGCGGTACACGGACAGGGAGCTCATTTTGCGGCCCGCCAGACTTCACGCCCCGGTGAAAACATCCGACGGAGCAACGCTGTCTTTCTTTCCAGACTTTTCTCCGGTTACCGCAAAAAGAAGAAGTGCATTCGCGCCAATTAGGAAGGAAATGAGAGAGGCAGGCATCCAGAATTTTCTTCTCTATCCTGCAACGCTGAAGGTTATTCTCAATCAGGGTGAACCTAAAATGTTATACTCCCCAGAAGAAGCGAGAGTTTTTCTCAGATCCCATTCATCCTCCAATTCTCAGTGAACTCCAGCTGGACATTTTGTTATCTAATCGGAGAGGAGATGCTCTAAATGGTTAGGCGACTGTATCTTTCACTGTTCACTGTAATGTTTACTTCTGAAGTTACAGTTACTGGAAGGTCTCATTGAGCATACAGTATCGCTTACTGATTATGGTGGTATCCCATTGTTCCCACAATGGACTCAAATCAAACTAAAGTAAAACACTCTGGGAGATAATCTATGATGATAATGGTTTACAATCCTTCCAGAATCTTTAAAACTCAATATAATCTGCCAGGCACTTCCTTTTTTATGTATTTGCGCATTAGATCAGCCCTGGGGGTTTATTTGGAGCCCTGGAACTCTCAACTGCCTATTCACCCTTTGCGCAAACTAATCCTTCCCCCTGAGGAATCTCCCTCCTCTGCTTTAGTCATCTACAGTATCTTTTTCTTCTTGAGCATTCATACAAACCTTTATCTATTACAACTGTTTGGGCTAAGGATATTAATGAGGATTGTACATGTTTTATTTTCGGATCAGATATGTGGGAATGTTTAAAACTGTCTTCTAAAAACCCTAACCACCAAATGATTCATTGGAAATTGCTGCATATGGGTTTACTTGACTCCAATGAAACATTTTCATATGAATCTGTCTTCTTCTCCTAAGTGCAATCTCTGTTCACAAGGATCTTTAGGCACATTTTTGCATTTTTTTTTGGGAGTGCCCCTCTCTCTCTCTCCTTTTTGGACTCTTCTCTCACAGGACCTTTCTTATTTGTTGGGTACTGAGATTTGTTTGACTCCACGCCATTTTTTCATGAATGACTTTTGGGACCTTACCTTGTCCGTCCAACAAAGATGTTTACTGTTAGCTGCTCTCACTGCAGCAAAAAAATTGCTAGTCAACCGTTGGAATCCTCCTCACACAATGGACAGACGAACCTGGGCGGTATATTTGTTGGACATTATCTCGATGGAACTCTCAACTTCTCGTATACATGGGTCTAATGTGAAAACTGTTAATTTATGGCATTCATCTTTTAATGTTGTGTCATCTTTTCTAAAATCTTTGTAAATATTATTTTATTGTATTTTTATGTATTAATATTACTTAATTTATTTTTATTATTATTTATTTTACTTTATGTATTTATTTATTATTTTTCTTCTTTATCCTGAGTTTACCAGGGGTGGGATGGGTTGGGATGGGTTCTAAATTTGCACAATTGCTTTTTGCTTGATACTACTGTTCACAGAAGAAAATTCAATAAACAGTTGTTAACAAAAAAAGAAAGTAAAGACCCCTTCTTTGTTTGAAGGTGATGTCTGATGTGATACAAGGACTGGGTGTCTGCTGACACTGATAGACCCTGTTAGTTATAGGGTACCCCCCTTCCCCGTGGCTCTTGTCCACACACAGATGTTAGGTGGAGGGAGAGGGGCCCCGACCTGCTTATGCTGAGAAGACCAGGGCCCGTATTTATCAAGCTTCTCAAAGTGCCATTTTAGTCTTAAGTGCTGAGAATTCATGAAATTTACTCCTACTTTTAAACTTAAGGATAAAATCAATTTATCAAATTTATTAAAGCTAAGAATCACTCTTACTCTCCCAGACAGCTCGAGAGGTCTCTCAAGTGTTTAGGAGGAGTTGCCAGTAGGGGCTTGTGATGACACGAGGAGACAGAGACATGCACTATTTTTTTTGTTTATTTTGAATTTTTTTGAATTGTTTGATGATGAGCAATTAATCAAACGGTTACATTTCCTCAGTTATTCAAACAGAAAACGAGCAAAGAACATTTACATTACCAAAGAACATCATAACAGACTTCAGTCTAGTGTGAGTATTATGCTCTTTAAAAAACACTCCCGTTGTGAAGCTTACACTGTATGACGGATAAATCTCTTATTCATAACCACTTATTTACACTGTACATGTCTGCTTTACGTCTCCGACACGGCCACCGGAGCTGATCGCAGAGAAATTTTTTTAATTATTTTTTTTTTTTTTTTACAAATTTTTTGAGCGTGTCATTATTGGTTGTTCTTGATGCTTCATTGATGATGGTAGGCTAGTCTATTTTTGATGGATAATAATAATTATAATTTATAAATAATAATACATGATACTATTGTCTATGGGCACAAAATTAAACTAAAGGTTGTGATGAGGCTTCATTTCCTTCCCATACTGTATTCTCTTGAAACATCTTTATTGTCAAACGTGTGTTGAATGTAAACTACTCTTAGAAATGGCACCATTCAATGTGAATTTATCTGAGAATATTCTTAAATAAGGAAATCTATCCAGTGACTGGTCTGTGTCGTCATCCAAAATCCTGTTTGTGGCACAGCAAAGTGTTGTGAAGACTGACAATTAAGATTTAGTCCGCCATTCTCATAGCCATCTCTACCCTTCTTCTGTCTTTGCTCTCTGTCCTCCCACTGTCTGCTCTCCTTTCTGGGGACATGCCTGTGACTGTTATGTCTCCTGTAACCTGAGAACCTGGGGCTCTGGGTGCTCTGTGAAGACTGCTGGGATGGACAAACCTGTTCTGGGGAAGTTCTGACACTTCAGATTGAAGAGGAGTCTTACTGTCATTTCCTGATTCAAGCACAGATGTATCTGGCTCTCTGTCTTTCCTGTTTGTGCCTGTCCTCTCACTGTCCCAGGATCACACTGGGAGATTCGTAAATGGCACCCAGGAGGGAAGACTCATCTGGACATCTTCTGTCACCCTGATGCATGGGTAACAGAAATACATCTTGGCTGACACGTTGAGAGTGAACTTATATAATAATAATAATAATAAACAATAATGGAAATGATTTCATCTTGATTTCCTCTGCTTGTGAAACACTAGTCTGTATGAGCAGCATGTGTGGATCACTGCAGACATCTACTTGACACTTCATGAAAATTTTTCAATGTTTAATCCCATAATATATAATGTGTTATTTTTTATTGTATGTTTAATGATTAAGAATGAGTGTATAGTGTATAAATTTAGGTTTTAGGTTTTTGATTTTTGTGACTTTATAGTTTTTAACACTTCTGTTGAAAGTTGGCTTGAAGGAAACACTTTGAATGTTTGCTGCATCTCCAGCACTGACACGTGTTCACAGACATTACAGAGATTATTAACTGTTCATTAGCATCTTTTTTCTTCTTCAATATTAGAATACCAAGGGAAATATCCGTTATTAGATATTAAAAAGCTAGTTATTTTCACACTTTTAAATGTTGCGACTTCCTTTGCTAATCAGCTAAACTAGAAGTTCTCTGTCCCTCGAGGTACACATTCCTGATGTTCAGCTTCAATCTTGATCAAACTCACCTGCCAGTAACTTTCTAGTAATCCAGAAGACCTTGATTAGCTTCTTCAGGTGTGTTTGATTAGGGTTGGAGCGAAACCTCGAGGGCCAGACTTGAGAATCCCTGAGCTAAACCCTATAGACCTAACACATTTTCATATTTATATTTTTTAAATATATTTTTCATGTTTTTTTTTATTTATGTAAAATACGATTTGTGTGAACATAGCTTGGTACTTGGACATTTTTTTTTTACAATTCACACCCCAAAGGTTAATAATAATAATAATAATAATAATAATAATAATAATAATAATAATGATAATATTAAAAGATTCAACGTACACGTGTATAATTTACGTTGTAGAGCAAAACGACAAATCATCTCATTAACTCATTAGTTCACTTTGTTTGCTCTGTATATAAACTGAGTTCTCTGTTCATCCTCATTTGCAGTAGAGTGTGGTGTTGTTCCCTGTAGTGTTCATTATTAAAACAGTTTTTGTTATGCTCTCCTTTGTAGTGCTCTTTCATTGACTGCCACATTTCATAACAAAGAGCTTATAGAAAAGAAATATGTTCCTTGTATTTTTATACAAGTATATACACATACATATATTGTACATATACTTTACATAGATACATTGTAACCCACCTGCCACAAATAGGTTACAAGATCAGATCCAAAACACACAGTCATGGTGTCCAATCCAGCCCCAAAGACCCCTGACCTAAATGATTGTGTTTATTTAGTCATCATTAGATTGGCTAACAAGTGTTATAACATCATCATCAAAGAACTCCTCTCATCTGGGTGACTGTTGAATCTCCTGGAGACTGTTCCTCTGTTCCTCTCATAACCCCAAACCACCCTGCAATCACACCATTAGACCATTAGTACAAATATAGTATTTCCTACAAAGTTAGGTGGATGTAATACAGGTGCTGGTCATATAATTAGAATATCATCAAAAAGTTGATTTATTTCACTAATTCCATTCAAAAAGTGAAACTTGTATATTATATTCATTCATTACACACAGACTGATATATTTCAAATGTTTATTTCTTTTAATTTTGATGATTATATCTGACAACTAAGGAAAATCCAAAATTCTGTATCTCAGAAAATTAGAATATTACTCAAGACCAATACAAAGAAAGGATTTTTAGAAATCTTGAGCAACTGAAAAGTATGAATGTGAAAAGTATGAGCATGTACAGCACTCAATATTAGGGGGGGCTCCTTTTGCCTGAATTACTGCAGCAATGCAGCGTGTCATGGAGTCGATCAGTCTGTGGCACTGCTCAGGTGTTATGAGAGCCCAGGTTGCTCTGATAGTGGCCTTCAGCTCTTTTGCATTGTTGGGTCTGGCATATCGCATCTTCCTCTTCACAATACCCCATAGATTTTCTATGGGGTTAAGGTCAGGCGAGTTTGCTGGCCAATTAAGAACAGGGATACCATGGTCCTTAAACCAGGAACTGGTAGCTTTGGCACTGTGTACAGGTGCCAAGTCCTGTTGGAAAATAAAATCTGCATCTCCATAAAGTTGGTCAGCAGCAGGAAGCATGAAGTGCTCTAAAACTTCCTGGTATACGGCTGCGTTGACCTTGGACCTCAGAAAACACAGTGGACCAACACCAGCATATGACATGGCACCCCAAACCATCACTGACTGTGGAAGCTTTACACTGGACCTCAAGCAACGTGGATTGTGTGCCTCTCCTCTCTTCCTCCAGACTCTGGGACCCTGATTTCCAAAGGAAATGCTAAATTTACTTTCATCAGAGAACATAACTTTGGACCACTCAGCAGCAGTCCAGTACTTTTTGTCTTTAGCCCAGGCGAGACGCTTATGACGCTGTCTGTTGTTCAAGAGTGGCTTGACACAAGGAATGTGACAGCTGAAACCCATGTCTTGCATATGTCCTTTTCACAATATTGTTCAATATTGAAGACACCTGCTGAGGAAGACTGGTTCTGTGGTTGGCAGAAGAACTGGACCCCGTCACACATTAGTGTCAGAGAGAAGGACTCTTATAAAAACTGCTATCCTTTATGGACAATGTCCATCACTTGAAAAAACAAAGAGCTACTGTATAACCAAACTGAAGCTCAATCCTAATAAATGAAGTGAAGCTTGTGGAAGCACAAGTAACAGACCCACACACACTGTACCTTCAGACACGCTGCTGGAGTCCATGGTTGGGTCAGTGGGGGTTCCTTAAAATTTGAATAGTTATTATCAATAGTTATTAACAGTCACTTAACAACACTGTATAATAATGATTTTATTGCTGGTTGAGAAGGGATTGTCTGGATTGTAATGTGAGGAAACCACGTTCCTGTCAGTTGCTCAGGTTTTCTAAACAGCTCTTTGTTTGTTTTGGTGTCTCTATACAGAGACTGTCCCACTGGATTGTGGATGCAATAGTCTTGTCATTCAGACAGTGTACTTAAACTCCTATGATTCAATAAGAGCTCAGTGTTCTCTAAGAAAAATCTTTCTCATATCATCAGTTACTGATGCAATGTCTCGTTATCTCTTCTCAGGGAACCAAGGTAATATTGAGCAACCAGAGACATTATAGTTAGAGCCCCTGATTTATAAAGATTAATTACTGAAACAAACAAAAAGAAATCATTGGTGTGATACCAAAACATACTGTTTGGAAGGAATAGTGTTAGTTCTATCAGTACATAGAATTACAGACATCTGTGTCTAACAATAATCACATTTGAGATATTTCAGAACTAGTTTTACATTTTCGTATGTTTATCTGATCCATATTTTAATCAGGTAATTTTTGCTGCTGTGGTCGCTGCATACCTGGACACGGTTGACAGAGTTCAGTGATGTTGAGGTGTTTGGTCTGGTTGCTGATTGAATTGTTCAGCACACAGCTGTAGATCTTGATATCCTGATAATTCACCTCCAGAGGACGAGAGAAGCTGTTGTTGAGATCAGAGACACTGACGGATGAGATTAAACTCTTTCTTTGTACCAGCAGAGAGTCGCCTCTGTCACATTCATCACTGAACACAGCAGGACACATTTCCAGCTCGATGTGTGATGTCATGAACGTCAGTTCAACTGTTTTGTACACTGTAATAGAATATATTATAATAACAAATGTGCTTTCAATCAAATGCAGCATAAAGAGAAGACATTTTCTCTTTCCACACTGGACTCTACTGTTTATAGCTAAAACATACTGTTTTTGTCTATTAGACATCTGGGTATAAATAAAATATGTCTAAGAAAAATATTTAAAATGGCTAAATATGTACACAATCTGTATCAACTGTAGCTAATACTTGCGGTTATCATTATGCTTCAATATTAAAATCTGTTTAGAATTCTTGTGTGCAGTTAATAATAATAAAAGAGGAGCATCACACAGCTGGTGAGGAAGAGTTCAGAGATGTTGAGGTGTTTGGTCTGGTTGCTGATTGAATTGTTCAGCACACAGCTGTAGATGTTGATGTCCTGATAATTCACCTCCAGAGGACGAGAGAAGCTGTTGTTGAGATCAGAGACACTGACGGATGAGATTAAACTCTTTCTTTGTACCAGTAGAGAGTCGCCTCTGTCAAATTCATCACTGAACACAGCAGCACACATTTCCAGCTCGATGTGTGATGTCATGAACGTCAGTTCTTTATTGTTAAACAAATGTGGTTTGATGTTTGTGTCACAAAGGTTCATGAGGTCTCCAGAAACAGTCAGGATTAACCAGTTAATTTCTCCAATGATAAATCTGTTTTGATGAATCTAAGCAGAGACTTACATTGTTGAATGAGAAACACACTCCTGATCCATACGTCAGTCATGGGTGATGTTAATCTTTTCTACAAACGTTTCTTATTTCTAGATAACTACAGTTACTGAATTATCAGCGGGGTTGTGTTATGAATCAGGTTCATGAGGTCACCGGGACCCAGAGATCACTGCACATTTCTAAGTTACTTCAATAGAGGGTGAAGGTTGTGCGTGCGCGTGTGTGTGTGTGTGTGTGTGTGTGTGTGTGTGTGTGTGTTTAGGGTACTGTAAGTGTTTGTATAACTGCTGTTCAGTCAGCGGTCTGTTATCAGTTGTAGCGGTTGTTGTAGTAAAATAACAGAGCACTAGATGGTGTTTGTACGAGCGTATGGGACGCTCAGGGTTCAGGTGTAGTGCAGCCAAGATGGTGGTGTGTGTTTACAAGCAGTCATCAAATGTGACATTTCAAACAATATTGAACAAACCGGGTGATATGTAACTAAGAAGTGAACATAAGTGTATTTCTATTAAAGTACAAAAGATTATTATCAAGCTCAAATCCGATACGAAAGCGTTTGGTTTCACTTTCAGTTTCACTTTCAGTTTCACTTTCGTTTGTGGCGCAGTTTAAAAATGCGTTCAATCTACGGGTAATTATCGACATTCAGAACAATAATATAGATTACAAATACACAATATATCTGGAAACTCACCCGTGATCATTTACACACTGGTAAAACATATACAAAGTTGAATAAACAGTCCAGATTTGTACCCTGCTGCTGTCGAGACGAAATGTCCGCTCCTAACTGCGCTACGTATGCTACGCGTCACTAGGGGGCGTGGTTAGGGCTTTCTCACAGTGCTATTGATAAATCAGAAATGAGTTTTACTGTTAGACAAGTAAGATTATGAATGAATGATGACTATAGTTCAGCTCTAGCAGTGCTCGAGGAGGACCGGAACACAGCGGCACTTCTGTATTTTAGTCTTTATGAACACTTTTAGTGTAATGACACACAGCATCAGTGTCTGAGTGATTAGAAATGACACTTTACACTTTATAGAGTAAGAGCTGAGTCTGTCTGCAGGGGTTTACAATGTTTGGGGCATGAGAAGGTCAGAGTAGTAAAATAACAATCAATTATTGATTACTAATATGAATCAGTACATTTGAACGAAAACAATACCTTAAAAATGAAAAGAAGTAGGTTTTTGTGATCACATCATTTTAAACCGTGGAAAGTTTAAGGAAGCGAAAGCATTCAAACAGTTCAAAACAACTCAAAAGCAGAGAAAGCCTGACTGATTTCATCAGAGATGGAGGAGAGAATAGATGCCAGTAAATTATTATTTTCAGCTTGTATTTGTCTTAAAAGCTCGAGTGTTTAGATGTTGTCTGATGGAGAGATTAAAACGGTCTAAAACTTGTCTAGAGGACACAGTTAGCACGTGTTTTCTCAGACCACATGATTTACATCACATTGACCGATATTCAGATTAGTTTTTGTTATTACAGCATTTCAAGACCTCACATTGTTGGCCAGCCGCGGATAGTTGTAATTCACTGACAGCCAATGAAACTGAAGCACAGAGGAAGAGATTCATTCACTTTTTGCATATTGCATCATTTAATTAATGCCATCATTTTATTTAATACTTTGTGCTCTGATTTAAAACTTTCTTAAGGCATTAATTTGTGTGAGGGTAGATGAAAACATGTTAATACTTTAAAACCTGCAGAAAGTCTTCTGTGTGTGTTATTGTGTCAAATATTCACTGTATCTGACTGAGAATCTGCTTGAGTCCCAGGAAAAGATGACAGCAAAGACACACGCAGTGAAGAAACAGTGCTCTCTACAAGAACTACAAAACAGCAATATTACAGAGAAATCATTCTAGTACAGACACTTGGCAGACTGATATTCATTTACAGTTTCATGTCTGGACTGTAAATATAATGTCAATAGTAAATATTTTGTTGTGATTCTGCTAAAATAGCATGGTTAAATTAAGGTTACTTTAGTAAAACCATGGTCAGAAACCATTTTTGAACTGTGAAATTCGTGTAATCTCATTACAAAAATAATGCTTAGGCCCATTCATAATTTAGCTTGTAATCAACAGATGACGTGTTAATGAACACAGAAACACTGTCATGTTCATTGATGAACTACAGTAAACAAAACCCGACAGGTAACGTTTGGAAACGAACAAAGTGTACTCGTGTGATTTCAGCATTAACGGTAACAAAACGTAAACTGATCTCTCATAAAGTATCTTATCTTTGATAGACGCTTGAGAATGCGTTGAATTTAACAACGGAGGCGATCACCGCTGTGTGTTTTCTTCTTCTTCAGCGAATTCAAATTTCCCGCTGTGCCGAAACACGGAAGAGCGCCACGAGAGCGCTAGCGGCCGAAAGTATATCGCATCCGCTGTAGTTTAGTCAACATCAGGGACTTTAAGCAGCAGCAACCTGGTCTCATTTGGAATTACATTTGCTTCTATAAAAATGAACGAAACTTTATAAAACTGAACGTAACTTTTTCAGAAACTATCAAAAATATGCCATTACAAAAGAAGAAAAACACAATGAAAATTAAAAAAATGAACTCAGTCGCACAAATTTAACAGGCTCTTTCAAATATGCCTCATTCTTTGTTAATGTTTTTCAAAGATTCGTATTCGCTAATCATGGATTCTGAATGCATTGCCACAGATTTCGCTTACGCTTCGCAGTTTTTCGTTTGGTGTTTTGACACAAACCTCTCGTGGGGGCGGGCTTAACAGTGATCTACTCTGATTGGATAGTGAGCTTTTGATGGACAGGTGCTCTCTGACCGGGAAGTACAGGCGTCACTCAGTGGCGCGTATATTGGAAAGCTCTCGCGGTGCTTTGTATTACTAAATATGTAAATAATATTTGGCCTTCGATCGTCTCAGTCTGTAAAGATGAGCTCTTGTCCTTCAAGGCAGCTTGAAGAAAGCTTGTGTTACTGAATGACAATAATAACCCGCAACGAACTGCTGCACACTGTACCATGAATAAAACTTGTATTGATGTTATTGGTTACTTCAGTAACACAAGCTTACTTCAAGCTGCCTTGAAGGACAGGAGCTCATCTTTACAGACTGAGACGATCGAAGGTCAAATATTATTTACATATTTAGTAATACAAGGCACAACGTATTCCATACAAATCACCACGAGAGCTTTCTTTTTCTTTTTCTATTAATGCAGAGAACAAAAACATAAAAAAGTATAAACATACATCACATAATATCAACCACAAAAAAAAAACAAACAAAAAAAAACAATAAAGAATAAAATAGAACTAAAGAAAAAGAGGGCCAAAATCTAAACAAAATTACACAAGGAGATCAGAGGCAGGGCACATTCTAACAGTCCTTATAGCTTTCTTATTAGTAGATACTGAGATTACATTCAAATAGTTTTCCATTTCTTTTAGGAAAACAGAGAAGACAGGTTTACAGTTGGAGAATTTGCATTTGTGAATGTGAAATTTGTTTAGGAAAAATTTTTAATTAATAACAAAACTGATTCATAATACCCAAATATAATGTTTTTCATATGTACTGAGAAGCCTGGCAAAATCTTACTTGACAAACACACCAATATCATCCCAAAGTTTCTGAGTGTAACGTTAGTGACATGACCAAAATAAGTGTACAGTTTCTTCAGAACTCGAACAAAAAGAGCTTGTAAAATCAATATCAGATTTAAATCTTTGTATAAACTTCTTTACAGGGTAGAACCTGTGTATGAGCTTAAAATACGATTTAATCACCGTGAGAGCTTTCCAATATGCGCGCCACTGAGTGACATCTGTACTTCCTGGTCAGAGAGCACCTGTCCATCAAAAGCTCACTATCCAATCAGAGTAGATCACTGTTAAGCCCGCCCCCACGAGAGGTTTGTGTCAAAACAGCAAACGAAAAGCTGCGAAGCGAAAGCGAAATCTGTGGCAATGCATTCAGAATCCACGATTAGCGAAAACGAATCTTTGAAAAACATTAACAAAGAATGAAGCATATTTGAAGAGCCTGTTAAATTTTGTGCGACTGAGTTCATTTTTTTTCATTTTCATTGTGTTTTTTCTTCTTTTGTAATGGCATATTTTTGATAGTTTCTGAAAAAGTTACGTTCAGTTTTATAAAGTTACGTTCATTTTTATTGAACCAAATGTAATTCCATAGTCTCACAGGATTCCGTGAAATGTCCACGGGCCCTTAACTCAAAATCCGTGGAGCCATCACGGAATTGCCCCAAATTCCGTGATGCAGCCACGGATATAACTCCAACGCAAGTCAATGAGACTGACCTTCAATACCCGTTTCAATGACGGAGTACAGAACTCACTCAACGGACGTGCTTTCTTATTTGGAAACGCAACATTTGAAGTATTTGTTTCTTTTCCAATATCAAATGCCATAATGACGTTAACCAGACAGCTATTGTAGCTATTGCATTGTCCTGTCATCATAAAAATTCAGTTTGTTTCAGTTAGCCTAACCAAAGTCCCGTGATGGTACCACGGACCTCAACACCCTGACCTCACTCATGGATGTTGTGTTGCTGGCTTGTTTAGGAACTTATAAACTTTAGGTCGACTGTGTTGCAATGGCATGTAATTAACTTGACATTTTGTCTCGTCCTGCCATCATAAAATCCAGTTTGATGGCGTTTTACACATATTGCTCGCTTGGCTATAGTCAGAACTTAAATCTGTGATAGGAGCACGGAGTGAGTCTGTGGTGACACCTCGGATAACTCAACCCAGTCTCTTACTACTGCGTATCTATACCACGAGTTTTCATTTTCATTTGGCGTAGTATTTACACGCCAAAATCAAATTTTGCGTTCATATGGTACGCGAAACCCTCCCGTTAAACTTCTATTGATGGAAAATGCGTATGAATTGCACGCATAAATGTATTTTGGTTAGAATTTTTAGTTCATCCCCTTAATTATACGAAGGTTGGATATTTCATCTCGTGCAGGTGCCGAAGGTGCATGCAGAAATAAGTTTTTTTTTTTTTTGTTTTACAGAAACATAACTCATAATCTCTAACGGGGGCGAATGTTGTTACTACATCTAATATTACACGCTTGCTCATTAATAGTCGGAGGATTGTTTTTACAGTTATTGTTTACAGTTTATTGTTTTAACAATCCATTTCCGGCAAACAAAATGTTTGCAATATTTTCAATAACTCAATGTGAATAATTTATGCTAGTTATAGTAGTTATATATCTGTCTGCTTTATTTATTCTGCTCTCTACTTTTGTCTTTTTGACTCATATACTCGCATTTTTTATTTCTTGTTTGTGATTGTATTTGGAATGTATAAAGTATTAACTAATAATAATAATAATAATAATAATAATAATAATACAAATAAATGAATAAATTAAAAAAGGTACATATTGGCCTGAATTTTAGTCCTTCGCTGCTCCAGGAAACACCCACTTCCACTCGGAAACCAATCATGTTTAAAACATTTTCAGCGCCCTCATCTCTTTCCCGCCCCTCATTCCTCAAGTTCGCCTCGTCCATTGATTCAATCAGCAAAATAAACAAGTAAGTATTTAGCAAAAGAATAAAACATTTCAGTTCTTGTTAACACAAATTATAGTAAATGCAAGTGCTAATAGCTTCGATGCGTGTCAATGCTGTCAGCATCAAACGTTATTATTTTAAGTGAGCATGCACATGTAGTTCAAGCGATTAATATCTGTTTAAAATATATATATATATTTTTAAATAAAATGTAGTGTAAGAGTTTGGTATACGCAACCAATTGCTTTTCATTGATGCATCATATGGTTTTGGTTACCTTATGATGAGATAACGGCACACTACTTTGTCAGTACCAGGCATTAAGTGTAGATCACAGATGTGTGGATTTTTAACAGCCCTGCACAATCATCACATACTGTTTATCTTGGCCTATTCCTAATAACTTTTGATGATAATAAAAATAAATTGTTTATAATTAGTCTTTAATAAGTATATCGTTTTTGAGAGGTACCACACACACACACACATACATACATATATATATATGTATATACATCACACACACACAGCTCTCAAAAACTATATACTTATCAAAGATAAATTAATCATTAATTTCAGTTTTGTATTTGATGTCTGTCTTTTATGCTATGTCAAATTATGTCATTTTGTTTTGTTTTTGTATAGTCCGAATGCCAGTGTCCCCACTGCCAGATTAGGATGAACTGCCGACACCGGTCCTGTATTAAGGTGCATAACTAAAACTGTATCTTTATGTGTAATTTTCCTTTATTTTAATACTCGATGTATTTCTGTTTCTCTTTTCATAGCGTGTGATTTTAAATGTAAACAGTCAGTGCGGTTGACAGTTTAGCCGTCATGGTAGGCAAAGGTCAACATTCTAATTTCATTACCTCGCACTTTGTTCTAAACTAAAACATTTATATAGGAGGCTATACAAAATAAACATGTTTTGCATACAACATAAACATAATACATTACATGATCATGAATAAATTGTAATTCCTGTAAACTGACAGTTCAAATAAAAAGTTATTAATATTATTTTCACTAGTCTGCCACTAATGGGCAGAACTCTTGTAAATAAAAGAGCTAATAGGCAGTTGGTAAAGTCACACATTACTGCAGCTGCCATTAGAAGCTCTGGTTCCCAGAAAAAGGAGAACTACTGCACATGCACAATAACTAAATTAAACAAAATGTACAGTTTTAAATCTATTTACTCTATTTATATATTCTTATGACACCATTTGTGTCAGATTTTATTGCTAATTTTAAAATATGTTTTGATATTTCAGGAGTTTCCCATAAATGGCAGTTAGCCTTGCATACCCTTAAAAAAGTTGCCTGTAGGCGTTCCAAATATGACTTTCAAGTGAACTTATGTGCACTGAAAGCAGAAAGCTTGCCATACTCAACTTAAGCAGAAGCCTTGATTTTTGTTTTTTTCTGAAACTATACAGTCTGAATAGCCTTTAAGATTTTTTTGTATGGTATAATATAAATAATAAGCCTGGGCATTTAAAAAAAAAACACATGTTGGCTTGGAGTCACATGAGGCTAAACATATTTTTTAACTTTCTTTCAGAATTATTACCATTTTTAAAAGCAGTACTGTTTGACGTTCTTATATTTAAAATGGAGAAGCTGAAAGCTCTGGGATATGTTCCTTTTCCTTTGCTGGGGAAATGTTCGAAGGCCCATAAGTGGACAGCAGAGGTCCAGTGTCCCTTTGAGTTCCCACCCGAGGGACAGAAGGTGATGGAAAAAACGCTCATCCTCTTTGAGCATATTTTAAAGGGTAAATTGTATTAGCAAGCACTGATACCTAAATACTGTAGCTATACAAGTTTCTATGTTAAACTGCACTTTATTTCAATGTTTTTTTTTTTATATATATATATGTTTTAATATGACTTTAATGGTACTTTTTTTAAGGTTTGAGTCCAGAAGAAGATCCAGAGGTCACAGAAGGTAATGAGGCAGAAAGGCAGGACTTGAAAGAGACTGTAGAAGAGGACATACTGGAAAACAATGTAGAAGTGGAAAGACTGGAGGATGAAGAACAGATCGAAGAACAACAGATAGAAAGTGGGGAGGAAGAACCAGAGAGGCCTGTTGAGGAACAGAGATTTAAAAGTCCAGAAAAAGAACAACAGGACACAGAGGCTGATAGGACAGAGAGTCAGGACTTAAAAGAGACTGTAGAAGATGAAGAGGAGGACATTTTATCAGAGAAATATGTAGAAGTGAGGATGAAGGAGAGATCGGAGGATAAAGAGCAAATTAAAGAACAACAGACAGAAAGTGGAGGGAAGAAGCAGAGAGACCTGTTGAGGAAGGATACATGAGAGTGGATATGTTAAAGTGAAAAGGAAAGGGTGATGAGGAAAAGGGGATGGAAAAGAATGAGTAGTTCCTATATTTTAGGAACATAGGAAAAAATATTTTGAGACTGTTGTCAGATTTTATTTTGGCGATTTCCAATCCAAAATTTAATCTTAAAAGTAATAATTTACAGTTTTGGAGAATTTTTACAATTTGTTACTACAGAATGTTATAGTATTTATCAGAACAGTATGTATTAGTCAAAGGAGAAAATACTGCAGAATTATCTGCACACCACATGCAAGACCTGCCTGAACAGATAAAATAAAGGAGATAAAAAGACAAGACTGCTTTTGTTGATCACTGTACAAGTATTTATTTTGCTTACAGAAGGTAAAAAACATTTGTTAGGTGAAAACTTTATCTATTTTATTTGGGGGGGTGGGGGGTTTGCAGTGTATACCTTTATCTTACATTGATAGAAAGTATGTATGTATGTACAGTATGTGTGTGTATATATATATACTTTCTATCAATGTATGATGAAGGTATACACTGCAAACCCCCCCACCTCAACACACAGATTTACTCTGCATGGTCCCATTAGAGCGAACGAAAAAGAAAATAATAATAGAAAATAACTAATAGAGATGGAGGTTGTATGGCTGTTTATAATAATTACACTATTGTCTTAAATACACAAACACGCTCAAAGATTCAAAAATAAGTGTCAAAACTTGAACTAAAAATAGTTCTTCAGTATCTGTCTACTCTACATGCTCAGGTTTAGTGCTCATCACTGTTTGTTTCATCAGAGCTGTAGTTTACTGCCTCAGTTTCTTCATCGGAAATGTTATCAAACAGAATGTTGTCTGATGCCTGTCCCAGAACACATTGTCTGTATAACATCCTAGCATTATTTTGAAGAAACTGAAGGTCTTCCAGTTTTCTCTTTAGAAGGCACAGGAGTCCATTGGAGCTCTCCTCTGATAGCTCAAAGTCACTGTCTACACACAAAAGGAATGACAACATTGAAGAGGAGAAATAAAATCAATCCTAAATGTTTAAATTCCAGCAATTCATTGGTTATTGAATTTTATTATGGCTACTCACTGTTATTTTGTATTTGAATTGAGAGATCCCTCAGGGAACATTCAGCTTCCTTCAATGATTGTCAGTGTTGCTTGACCTCCATCACTAGGATCTGCTCCTCCTCCTTCAGTCGGGAAAGAAACATGACCTGGTCAAAGACCATCTTTTTGGTTGAGAGGTTGCCGTTACCTGCAGTTAACAAAGGTCTTAAATTACTATCTTTTACACTGAGGACTTTATTAACATCGAACAATGTCCTTAATGGCAGCTGCCAAGGTTGACTTGTCTTCATTAATTCTCCTCCTTATTTTGTGCCTTCTCTTGTTGCTATCTAATAATCAACAACATTAATATAAAGCACTCAAGTTCATTCCTTAGCTTATGTGAATATTTTTTTTATCATAATCTAATCTGACCTGTCCGATGGCACAGATAATGTTTTCTCAGCTTTATGCTGACATAAAGGCCTCAAATTCTGCCCTCAAGTACAGAGTCATCCTTTGCACTTGATACTACATCTCAAACAAATAAATTTGCATTACAAATTTGAGATATTCTGCCTTCTGTGCAAACATTTTATTACATAAAAAAATAAAACAGGACATTTAAAATGTATTACCTGTGGCCCACTGCTGGACATCACTGACCCACTGCTGAATGTCCTCATCACTGACATTAAGCTCAGTCTGCAGACTCGCAAAGCTCTCACTTTCCACTCTCAGCATCTCAGTTGTCTAAACGCATATCAAAACACTATGCATTAATTTGATAATCAAGGTTTATAAAGGTTAAAAAATGTATGCAATAGACATAACAATGGCTGTTGAAATAAAAGTGCATGTCCATACCCCAAAAATATCAATAATCTAATTTAATTGTAATGAAAGAATATTACCTCACAACTCCATTCATGTGCTTTGGCATGCATAACTGATAATAGTGGGCGCATATTTAATAAAGGCCTTAGCTCTGGACAGTGTCCACCGCTCTCTTTAAGTATGGCCAGTACTTGCAGGCGACATCCGAGCAGAAGAATGACACATTTTCTTTTGAGAGGGTGTTTTAAAGGAACAGGAGAAAAGCAAATATTTAGCCTCTAAACATATTTAGGCCTTTTAAAAGTCCTCCATGTCAGCACACAGCAATCTCAAGGCCTTCCTCATCAATCTTTGATGTTGACTTTTTAGAAGACTCCTTGGCTGCTGTCCATCGAGACCTGTGGCCTACAAGATACGATTAAAATTATCATTAATATTTCAGTAATGGTAGCTGGGCTGGAATATACAATTTGAAAATAAGTTAAGGGTTATTACATGCTTGGTCTTTTCATGAACATATCCCACAAAGGAGGAAACATCATCATTTTTCATTATGAATGTGCCATCGAAGTAGGCCTTCTCTGTCCTTAATTTTATTGAAAAAGAGAAACATGATGTAGACAGTTAAGAAGTACAATAAAATGTACAAAAAATAAAATAAAATACATACCCATGTGCATTATGGACCTGTATAGCTTCCTGTTACCATCCACTGAGATGGCAGGCATGGACGGACTGCAAGTGGGACATTTGAATGGCTGGACACCACAAAGGCTCTCAACCTCATGCAGGGCAAAGGTCCACTCCAGAAAGGCTCTCTGGAATGTGTCTCCACATATTTCACCACTCTGTTGAAATAACCAAACCAATCACTTTAAGGAACAAACAGCATGTTAACAGCATACACTGAAGAACAATATTTACCCTGCCATTGTACTCTGTTCTTCGGGTAAAGGATTCCAAGGAATGCTTCCAAGGAATGCTTGACGTGAAAGACCTGGAGCAAAAAGTTTTAAGTCCAGAAAAGACCTAAAAGGCCAACCTCATACATGGTCTCAAAATGTACAGAGGCTGGCCAGTAGCCAGACTTGAGGAGATCACTGAGCCCCACTGCCCATTTTGTCCTGCAGCATGAGCTCTCCAGTGATGGAAGGGTGAGACTGTACCGTCCTATAATAAACTGTGATGCATCACAACAGCTTTAAGATTCCTAATCACAGATATTACATGCAAGCATTGAGTTCTTATATTAACCTTTATGTGTTGTTTTCGTAAAGAGAAAAACTAGTTCTTACCATTAAAATTCATTACAATAATGGGCTTGCCACTGATCTCTCTGCATGAACCTTCTGAACAGGCACAGATTTTGTCTGGCAAAAGTAGTGGAAGATATCAGACTAAAAAAGCAAAAGCAAACAAAAAAATTATAATAAACTCTTTAGTGAAGGATTCATAAACAAGTAAAATTAAATATATTTATTAAATATATTTAATTATAATTTTAAACTAATGTACAGCCATTTAAAATGTACAGACTGAAAAGAATGATGGGACACATGAAAAGCATACCCTGTTCAGAGAACTCAATTGTTTGGGAATGTCTCTTCACTGCAGTGCTTGGACACAAGGGCTTAAAGAACCCATGGGCCAGAGAGTCTCTGTTATGGAGAGGAAGCTGCTGATGGACATCTCCATCACACATGGTGCATAGATACTGCCCAGATAGACAGTCCCTGCACCGTACAATGGCCTCAGCAGTAAAACAGTGTTGACAGATCCATTCCTGAACATGTTCAGCTGCCAAAAGATTTTTGACCACGGCCTCCCTTGCAATGTGCCATCTTTTATTGCTTAGGGATTGCCGTTTTTGCCGGATTGTGGCCAAAGACACCTCTTCAGGCTGAACACATTCATCATTAAGGATGTGCCACAATTCTTCAATGAGTGAGACTCATCAAAAAAAAAAAAAAAAAAAAAAAAAAAAAAAAAAAAATTGATTTCCGGTTGGGTGAACGCTGGCGCGATTTGGCTGCCGCTGCTCTCCGGTGTGTTTTTATTTTAAATATTTTATTCCATAACACTCTCTATCTCTGCAGACTGCAATCGACTGACACGATGTGGATTTACCATCTTTTCTCACGTGTCACTATTGTCTGGATTGTTTTATTGTCATTGCTTCATCCAACGACCTCGCTGTTTCTGTATACAGCGACTGAACTTTACCGGTTACGGTGCTAACTTACTCTGCTGAGCCTCCGCCTTCACTCTACCCCGACCAGGATATTGTTCATCGTCCCCGTCCCAAATACATCCATCGCGGGTCTCGTCGGGGTTTTAGGTACGATGACTCGAAGGATATAAGATCATTCTGGACCTCGACTCCTCGAGCAGCAAGGAAAACTCGGCGGAATATTGATCAGAGCGCGCTAACTAGCGTATCCAGATCGACCAGCTCTTCGTTCGGTGGAAATGAGCTCAAAGTCGGACTCCTCAACATCCGTTCACTTTCCAACAAGGGTCTTCTTATCAGCGACATTATTGACAATAGTAAGTTTGATTTCTTCTGCTTGGTTGAGACCTGGCAGCAGGAGAATGACTTCCTTGAGTTGAATCATGCATGTCCTCCTGGGTTTGTTTACATTTCGCAACCTCGTATTTCCAGACGCGGGGGAGGCCTCGCGATACTTCACAACTCGATTTATAAAACGTCCCCGCTGTCTGTACAAAACTATGTTTCTTTTGAATCGGCTGCACTACTCATCAGCGGTCCAACACCCACAGTTTTAGCTGTTATTTACCGGCCTCCGAAATATTGCAATACTTTTATAAGTGAATTTTGTGCATTTTTAACCCATTTGTGTACCTTATCACCCAATCTTATTCTCCTGGGTGATTTTAATATTCATATGGATACGGCCAGTAACCTACTCACAAGTGATTTCAATTCTTGCTTAGACAGTTTTTGTCTCCAACAATATGTGAATTTTCCAACTCACTCTAAAGGCCACACTCTGGACCTCATCTGCTGCTCAGGTGTCACAATTTTGGAATGTAATGCAGATGTAATACCCATATCTGATCATAAATTGCTTTCCTTTAATGTTGATGTTACACTCTCTAAATCCAAACAACAACGTTTGATGTCATTTCGGAATATAAAAAAGATCAATCCTTCTGTTCTGACTGACGCAATTGCTGATTTTCCACCCAGTGACCAGCTCACTTCTCCTGACAATCTGGTCTCCTTTTATAACTTTGAACTACAGCAGCTCTTTGATACTCTTGCACCTCTTAAAACTCGGACTGTATCATTCACCCATTCTGCGCCCTGGTTCACTCTCCTGAACTTCGCCAGCTCAAAAAAACCAGAGGCCGGCGTTTGGAACGTCTTTACAAACGACCTGGTCTTATGATACATAGAGAGCTGTATAGTGAACATGTTCATCTTTACAAAGATGCTCTTTATGCTGCCAAAAATGTTTTCTATTCACATTTAATTGAGTCTGGAGATGGTAATACTAAAGCACTGTATTCAACTGTTAATCGTATTCTGAAACCTCCTGATACACTTCCTGCACACCTGTACTGCACTGCTCAATGTGATAAATTTATGTCTTTCTTCAATGACAAAATAACTACCATCCACCAACAATTGGCCTTTTTGGCTACCCCTTACTGTAGTTCGTCACACAGTTTCTCAAATAATTTGCCCCTCCTCTTTCTTTCTTCTTTCAACTTGCCATCTGAAGAAGAAATTTCTCAGTTAATTTATAAATCTAATTCTTCCACATGTCTGCTTGATCCTATACCAACTCATTTGGTAAAGGCCTGTTTTCCCTCTTTATCTTCTCTTATAACTCGTATTATTCACACTTCTCTCAGCTCCGGCATTGTTCCATCATCTTTTAAAATAGCTGCCATAACCCCTGTTCTTAAGAAACTTGGCACAGACCCAAACAATTTAGATAATTACCGTCCTATCTCAAATCTTCCATTTATTTCAAAAATTCTTGAAAAAGCAGTGGCAGCACAGGTTCATGCTCATCTTAGTAATAATAACTTGTATGAGTGTTTTCAGTCAGGGTTTCGTCCTAAGCATAGGACTGAAACTGCACTAGTGAGAGTAACAAATGACCTGTTAATGGCTGCTGATGGCGGGTTGTTATCTATTCTTGTTCTACTTGACTTGAGTGCAGCTTTTGACACAATTTCACACAGTATTCTCTTGCATCGACTATCTGGCATTGGTGTCACTGGCATTCCTTATGCCTGGTTCACTTCATACCTTTCAAACCGCACATAGTTTGTACAGCTAAAGAAATTTCATTTCCAACCTTCTACTGTTAGCTGTGGTGTCCCCCAAGGCTCTGTCCTAGGCCCCCTATTGTTCTTAATTTACCTTCTCCCACTCGGCAACATCTTTTCAAAATTCGGTATTAAATTTCACTGTTACGCCGATGACACTCAGCTTTACATTTCTACAAACCCTGATTCCATTCTCCCTCCCGCCTGCCTTACCAACTGCCTTCATGAAATAAATGTTTGGTTTTCTGCCAATTTCCTCAAACTTAATGCCAGTAAGACTGAAGTAATCCTCATTGGTACTAATTCTACTCTCTCTAAGTCATGCAGTTTTTCATTATCCATTGATGGTTCTTCCATTTCTCCCTCTCGCCAGGCTAGGAACTTGGGGGTCATCTTTGACAGTACCTTATCATTTGATGCTCATATTAATAACATAACCAGGTCTTGCTATTTTCATCTCCGTAATATTGCACGCCTCCGTCCATTTCTCACTCCGCATAGTTCCTCTATTCTTGTTCATTCGCTTGTCACCTCCCGCATTGATTATTGTAACTCTCTATTATCTGGTCTACCACACAAATCTCTTCATAAACTCCAGCTTATTCAGAATTCTGCAGCTCGTATCATAACCCGGACTTCACCTGTTGAACACATCACCCCATCACTTCAACAGCTACATTGGCTTCCTATCAACTTTCGGATTGAATTTAAAATTCTCCTCCTCACATACAAATCTCTTCATAACCTTGCTCCACCTTACCTTTCAGACCTCTTACATCCCTACACCCCTTCTCGAACTCTCCGTTCCTCTTCACTGGGTCTCCTTAATGCACCTTCAGCTCGTTTAACCACCATGGGCCATAGGGCCTTTAGTCGTGTTTCTCCTCGCGTTTGGAATTCTCTCCCAGTTAACATCCGTAATTCTGACTCTTTAGCTCAATTTAAAGTCAAACTTAAAACTCATTTATTCAGAACTGCTTATCTTCTATGATTACTTTGTGCACTCAAGTCCAGTATTTTTATATTTTCTTATTTATTTATTATTATTGCTGTTTTTTATTGACATTGTTATTTGCTGTTATTTTCTGTTTTAATATTGTTACAGTTGTAACTTGTTGTACGGTGACCTTGAGTGGTTTGAAAGGTGCCTCAAATAAAATGCATTATTATTATTATTATTACTTGATTGAAGGATAAACAAGAAACAGTGATATAGTCAGTATATATATATATATATATATATATATATATATATATATATATATATATTTGCAATTGTGTACAGTATGTTGCAGCTGCCAGAATATTACTTAAACTCTATAAACCAGCTGCCATTTCATACAGTTACCAGTTTCTGCTTGATAAACAAATTCCTCTTGGATGGGCAAACTGGTGGGAGCTTAAAAAAAAATAGGGTTCTTTATATAGGATTCTGTATGTAAATGAGTGCACTTAAAGATTAATACAGACTGCATATATCTAAACATTTGTCAGTTAGGGAGAAAATATAAATCATAACTGAAAATAACAGTAAATTTAAAAGATAACTGCAACCACAGTCTCACTGTGTTTAGGAGGTTTTCCTTTGAGTTTTGGTTTATTTGCAGTTTTTCGAAGTGGCCTTACAATATTCCCATTTCTGTCCCTTCTCCTCCACTTTACAGCCATGGGAAGTGGCTTAGACCTCTTGACTTTTTTTTTTTTCCTCTTTCTAAAATGCAAATAGTATATTTAACAGGTTTTTAAAGTAGTTTATTTATTACTTGCCTGTCATGAATAATATATTTAGCCTATATAACTATTCATCTGTAGGTTTCTTATTTGACATCTGTAGTTTTCTTAATTATTTGACAGAGAAAAAGAAGTAAAAATAAAAAAATTATCAAGATATAATTTCTAAAGTTACCTGCATCTGATCAAGAAACACATCTCCAAGAAGAAGTGGTGCTTCCAAAGAGCCTCCGGACATTCTGCTTGCACAAATGTAAAATGAGGGGTTACAAAAAAAAAAAAAAAAAAAAAATTGTGCTAAATCTGGGGGGTATTCCAGAAAGCAGGTTATGTGACATACCCGGGTATGTTTAAGAGTAAGTAAGCGGATAACCTCAACTTTCGGTTCCAAAAATGGAGGAAACTTTCAGGGTATGTTAGTAGTCATAGCAACTCACTCTGTTCTAACTCACTCACTATTACAATATGTAATATAGCCTATTATATATATATATATATATATATATATATATATATATATATGTGTATATATATATATATATATATATATATTTGATATGTTAATGAGGAAGCGCTAATATAAGTAATAAATAAGGTAATATATTATTCTAATATGATTATTTCTTTTATTGGCATATAAAAGAGTTCTCTGTATAAATTATAAAACACTATGATAAGGCAATGTTTAACTTATATATATCTATTTATTTTATTTATTACATGTTATATTATCTCACACATGGAGCGGCATTTTCTATAATGTCTAAATTTTAAATCAAAATACATACAGTATCTGATATGACTTAATATATAATTAGCATAAAACAAACAATATAATTCACATTCTCAAGGATTAAAGATTAAATGGAAAAAAATAAAAATGATTGCACAGCCATCAATTAGGTGGTGATATGCACTAAGCATGTAAACAACTAATGAACAAAAGAAGAAGAAAGAAACTTTTTCTTAGCGTCCGTTTCTATAGTAACTCATCGATTCATCACTCTGTTAAGAATGTCTTGAGTCTTAACCAGGAACATACTCTGAGTTGAATGAACTTACTCCCGAATGTGTTTTTGGAACCACATACCTCGAGTAAGCAAGGTTTGGGGTTAATCAAGCAAGAGTTCAGGCTTAAGTTCACAGTAAGTTAACCCTGCTTTCTGGAAAACACCCCAGGTGTCTCTGTTGCTGCTGGATGCTTCTGTGTCTTTATCTATATGTGTGTATTGGTCCATTTTATTCAATAATATATGAATGAAAAGAGCACATGGGGCAGATTCCTTTTATTCAAAGAAAAATAATACTTTAATCTTTTAACTTTCAAATAACAACAGACTCCTCAAGTGAAAGATGAACATTAAAGGGAGGTTGAAACGGTGAAGGTGTTTTTGTCAGAGCAGAGTGAGATTTACAGAAACCGTTTGTATTTCTGTTATATTTCAGTCTGTGGCAGAATGAATCTCCTGACCCCAGCTGTGTGTCCATGAAGAGTGATTCCTCCAATTCAGTTCAGCTCGGGAGACACATCTGCTGATCTGAGGTGTTGTTTAGTTTACAGTATGAGAAATATATATTTTGTTTTTATTATATGATATTCATTATTTTTATTGTTTTTTTCTTTGAGTGAGTTAGTACTGGTCTTGTCTGTTGTTTGTTTGTGTGTGTGTGTCAGTGGTATACCAGCTGTGCTAACGGAGCAGCACGATTCCACTAACAACCAATTTTAACGCATTACGCTGCCATTTTGACACATGACCCCATGTAACAGAAACACTGAAATAATTACAACAATACAGTTAACACTGTGATCTCATTACCTGTTTGAAGATGTAACGGGACGCGCATCAGGTGCAGGTAAACTGAGCCTCGCTGGTGACGTCATCGCCGTTGAAGGTGACGCGTGGTCTTTAGATGCATCTGCTCTCCACCGAAGTTAATGGGAAGGATTGGTGTATCATATGCACGCAAAACTGGACTTTGGCGTATGCATTACACGCAAGTGTAAAGTCGTGTTATTTATACGCAGATTGATGAGAAGGTGTTCAGAGTTTGAGGCTTGTGTGACAACAATCATCACTAAAGTGAAAGAGGATGGTGGTCCGTGTACGGTTTGATCATTTCATTTCCTATTTAGAATGCAATAACAAGAAATTGAAATGGCTCGTTTATTCGTTTTTCCGTTTAGTTTAACAAACGGAAAATGAGATTTTGGCTGGATTTCTCATTTTTCGTTTGAGGTTTACAAATCGGTTTATGGCTTCAATATTTTATTTTTATTTATATATATATATATATATAAACCGAAGCAGCACAAATGAAACTTTTACCAATACAAACCAACACAAACAAAGCACAAACAAACGAGTCTATTTGGGGTGAATTTGGAGTATGTGGGGGGCTGAGTGACCTAAGAATGACCTATAAATATAATTTTGCTACCTAAAAAACCAAAGCAGCGCAAACGAAGATTTTTACAGCACAAACCTATTTTGCTGACGTTTTGCGTTGTGTGGGGGCCAACTTCAATGAGGTCTCTTCCAATGGGAAGCCAAGGAGAGGGGCTTAAAAAAGAAAGTAAATCACGAGAGGAAGAAGAAGAGAACAGGACATCGGGAATATGTAAAGGGTCTACTTTTTTTGTATACAGACATAATAACAGGGAACGAGACACTGCGTCCTCTAGGGGTCGCTATGGGGAACACCTCGTCGTGACCCGTGTCTGAAGCATACAATGAAAAAACACCAACGAGTTGGCCGGCGACAGCTCCTGATGTCACTACCGGTGCGACTATAAAAACAGGCACCGGGGAAGTCACTTCATTCGCTTCTTTGTCTGAAGCTTGCGTCCGAAGCATGGCAGGGAGCTAGAGGACACAGTGTCTCGTTCCCTACTCAGGGAACCATGGTTACATTCATAACCTGAGACGTTCCCTTTCAAGGGAACTTCGAACTGCATCCTCTAGGGGTCACTATGGGGAACAGTATACCCACGCCGCCATGCTGAGGGGAGTGCAGGCCAGAATCATGGCGAACACTAAGTACCAACTCTACCATTTCAATGGGAGTTGCCCCCGGGACGTTTAGACGGCTGTCTGTGACAATACCCCTTACGGCCAAAGGCCTAAGCTACATACCCAACTTAATTGTTAGGGCCTCGGCCCGGTGGTAGAGCTAAAGGCTTGGAATCAGGAAAGATTCCTTTAAAGGGATACGGCTAGGAACCTAGCATTTTATACTAAGTCTTGCCTGTCACACAGGGGCTACAGCTTGCTTCCGCAAAAGCTTGCTGAAGGAGCTGTCTCAACAGATCTCCAGTAGCAACACCCTGTTTAGATAGGTATCCGAGGATACATGGGTGGAGTGGCGCCCAAGATGAACGGGGCTTTTACCAACTCAAGAAAGGATACGAAGCAACCGCGCGAAGCCCTCACAATATAGGATTTTAGAAAGAACGCAGAGTACTAGCGTGCAAACTTACCACAGTGTGGATTTCAGAAAGTGTGCAAAGACTTCACGTGCACACTTACCATAGCATGGATTTTCAAATACTATTCTATGGAAGGGCTCTCGTGGCACTCTGATAGAGCAGCTCATAGATGGAATGGTGCATCTCAAAAAAGTATGTTTTGAGTCATCAACTCGATCTGTGGAAATAATGCTGGAGCGCTCTGAAAAAAACAGTGAACTCAGTCTCATATGAGAGGAGAACTCCTGAATCCAGAGTAGCACGCTCATAGGCGACCCTTCTTGGAAAAGGGGAGCGCTGCTAAACTACCACGAGAATCGCCCGAATAGCCCCTCATGTTGAGGGAAGCAATGCTTGAAGTGTATAAACAAATATACACTGGCTGAATGGAGCCCAAGGAACCAAGGTCTAATCATCTCAAGAAAGGGAACGAGGCGGAGCGCGTAACCCTTACCATACAGGATTTCAGAAAGTGCGCAGAGTCTTGCGTGCACACTTACCAATACGTGGATTTTTAGAAAGTGCGCAATGTGTTCACGTGCACACTGACCACCATGTGGTTTTCAGAAAGTACACTGAGCTTAGCGTGTGTACCTAAAGGTTCCTAAGCATCGCAGAGGCGCTAAACCGCACGGGAGAGGCAAGCTCAAATTTTACAAACCTCTAGCGAGGGGAGCATCACCTGAGGCAGCATATACACGAAGACTTCTGTAACTGCCACCTTCACTTCCCGCTGGATGCGACAGCACCTAAGCGGCCAGGAGACCCCTCAGGGTGACCTGGCCGGACATCCATGAAATTCCCTGCAGTGCTGTACCAGGCCTGATGATCAAGGAGGCTCCCGCAGAAACCTGTGATCTCAGCCGCCTAATACCGGAACATGAAGCCGGATGGCTGGTGCTGACGAGTGTTTAGTAAACACTGTAACTGAGCACTGCAAAGGAAACTCACAGAGTTTATTAGTAGACACATAACCACCAGCAATTTACACATAAGTATATACAGAAAGGGTTATTTTTACACTCCCACCCTCCTGCGCTGGAGCCCTGCTCAAGGGGCGCCTCCTTTTAGTCCGGACCATCAGTAAGGTGGTTGCTATGAACATAGAACCAGCCAAAAACATTATAGGTCCAGCATAGGAGACTGTTATGCGTTAGAGGTTTCCACCTAACCTCGATCAGGTGGAGAGCTGGTGGTTACAGGGGAATTAGTAAGGGGAGGATAAAAGCAGAAGTTCCCTAAAGGGAACAAGTAGATACCTCAGTATCACTCTGACGAGAACGCTGCCTCGTCTGGATCACATCCCTTAGGTTCTGCTTACCCCCTTGTGACCCACAATTCCTCTTAACCCTGCCCGCAGGTGGGGGAGGAGCGCGAGTCGCGACACTAGCCTTCTGTGCCCGTCTTTGATCCTCAGATCGAGACAGACCAGGACCCCTATGTTGTTCGGGCTCAGACCTGGACCTTCGTGGAACGAAGGAACTGAAAGCAGCAGAGTGCACCTTCGTCTTCCCGAACTTCTCGATCACCGTCTCAACGGAAATACCGAAAAGTTCAGAAGGCGAAACCTGAGCATCGAGAAGAAAGCCTTTTCTTTCTTCCCGATGTCTGCCAGGTTCATCCACAGATGTCTCTCCGCCACCACCATGGCCGCCATAGTCCTGCGCTTGGCAGAGGCGGCCTGCTTGGTAGCCCGGAGAGAGGCCTGTGGTGTGGCGCAACTCGGCTACCTGATCAGGAAAAAGTTCTTCGCCTCTATCCAGGTCTCTTAGCAGATCAGTCTGATATGCTTGAAGCATTTATTTTGTAATACAGCCACAGCCTGACCTGCTGCTGCGTATGCCTTGCCATTTAAGCAAGATGCATTGCTTGAAGGGGCTTAGATGGCAAGGAGGGAGATTAAGAGAGGATGTCTCCCCCGCAGAATGAAAGCTCTTTCTACAGGGGGCATCCTCTCATAGCCATTTTTGCGCATCGCCTCGATGTCGGCAAAACTCTTATGCTGAAACCGATGGATGCGAGAAGAAAATGGCCTCTTTCATTTCCTTTCGATCTCTGTATGGAGATCAGGCAGAAATGGAAGGCTCACCTGAGCTGGAGGGCTATGGTTGGAAAGATAACGCTCATCGAGGTGCGATCCATAAATTCCAACAGCTCTACATACGCAGGGCAGGAGAATTGAGAAGGCTCAGCCTCAGCTTCTTCACCATCCTTAAATATCTCCTGCTTTTCCTGGGTAAAAACCCAGCAGAGTACTAACCTCAGTATCAGAAAGTGTTAAAGATATAACATCATCCTCCCGAGGCTCTCTCTCGTCCGCCGCCATTATGAGCGCGAAAGGGAAAGTCCCTCTTTAAACCATTCAGACAGATCCACCTGAAATTCTCACGAGCTCATTCTCCTCCGTGTCTCAGCAGCGGTGGGTCCTGAACCGCGGGAAGCAGATGGCTGCCTTTTTGTTTTGTTTTTTTCCTCGGAAAGAGAGACGAACAAGAGCGGAGCTTTTTCCTTGAAAAAACGCTCGCAATGCACGCAGATTGCCTCCTCAAAGACATCGCGTGCATGCTCTTTACCCAAACAAATGACGTAAAGATCGTGTGTGTCATCGGGTGTCAAATAACGCCGACACGGATGCATACATTGTCTAAACGCTTGCTAGTAGTCGCCATGATAGACAGAGAAAGAGAGCTCTTACCGGTTCTTTCAGATGCAAGCTTCAAACAAAACAGTCAGTGAAGACGAAGAAGAGAATGACGTGTTTTCCCGGTGCCTGTTTTATAGTCGCACCGGTAGTGACGTCAGAGGCTGTCGCCGGCCGACTCGTTGGTGTTTTTTCATTGTATGCTTCAGACACGGGTCATGACGAGGTGTTCCCCATAGCGACCCCTAGAGGACGCAGTTCGAAGTTCCCTTGAAAGGGAACCGTGTGCGTCATCTCTTCGGACTTCAATCTTAGAAACAGCAGGACATTTATTCATCTTTGTGCTATCTGTCATTAGTGGTTGGTCTGTTTGCTACGACGAGATCTGATATTTTTTAGCAGATTGTAGAGAGAATCGTTTGTCCAGCTCAAGTTCAGAGAGGAGTGTTTGTTTGGGCTGGTCACCGGATTCATCACGGCCTGCAGAGGACTGGATTCATGAGCAAGAGACTCTTCAGGACCTGGGACTACTGTCGAGATTTACACACGAACACACGAGGATTTGTGAGTAACTTCTGACTGAGGTCTGTTGATGTTGAATCTTTTGGAGAAAAGTGCACCAACGATTCGAGGCCTTCATGTGTAGCGTTACTGTTTCAGAGACTGAGTTTGCGTTTTCACTTACATTATCACAGTACTGAGTGTTTAATATCTGTTTTGACTTGTTTAAAACGAAAGGAGGTAGACAATTAACATTTGTAACAAGTGAACTGATTATTAATGATTCTGTTTGTGAGAAACAAGTTCAGTTGAGAGTCATTTGAGTACAAACGAGTAAGATTAATAGTGTTTCATACGAGTTTATTTGAAGAGAATTTTTGACTTACTAGTCAGTTTAAGAGTCATTTCTGTTTCCCAGTGAGAGTAAATTGTTTTGGAGTAAGATTGATTCATTGTATTTGAGGTAACTGACATTTCATTAATTGATTCAGTTATATTTGGTTATTTTATTTTATTTTAACACTCTGAGTACATAAATTCATGGGTTATAATTTTAAATATTTAAGAATTAAATTAAATTCTAAGAGAATATTTTAAACACTTTATTGTTTGTTTTGGACACTTAAACTCCTCCTTGTCAGTAAACTATTACAGCGGGGTCTGAGATGATTCATTTAAAGTGAAGTACAACAATAAGCAGTGTCAGATATTTTTAAATTTGTTTAAATGACATTAGGAGATAAAACACAGAGTCTGTAAATCGTCAGATTACACTTTTACTTTCATTTTAACACAGTGCTTGTCTGAATGTGTTTTGCTGTTTGTGAATAATCTGATTCTGTGTAAATAATGTCAGGATGAAATAGTTTTTCATGTGTGCAGGTCACTGCTGTGGACTGACTGTTGAGACAGAGGTGGATTTGAGAAAATTAACTGAGATGATTCATAACTGACTCTGTGGATCAACATCTGGATCTGCTTTTAGATGAAACCATGGCTTCCAGAATGAATCTCTCTGAAGAACATGACACACAGATAAAGACAGTCAAGAGGTGAGAAAACCTGAAATGTTTTCTGAACATTTTTAATGTTCAGAAATAATAAATGCACACTACAATAGTGTTTTCATTTATAGTCAGATTCAGGGGCGTGAATCAGATTTATCTGAACACATGGATGTGTCTGTGAGGAAAAACCCAGCGATGGATCTTTCAGATCTCTGCAGAGAGGAAGACTCTTCTGTTGAGTCCAGGTGAGATATTATGAGTGTCATATTTACTGTAGGTGTGGTGTGTTATGGATATTGTCACCAGGTGTCTCTGTTGCTGCTGGATGTTTCTGTGTCTTTATCTATATGTATTGGTTCATTTTATTCTATAATATGTGACCCTGGAGCACAAAACAGTCTTAAGTCGCTGGGGTATATTTTTAATGTATGGGTCAGAATTATTGATTTTTCTTTTATGCCAAAAAACATTAGGATATTAAGTAAAGATCATGTTCAATGAAGATTTTGTAAATTTCCTACTGTAAATATATTAAAACTTAATTTCTGACTAAGAGTATGTATTGTTAAAAACTTCATTTGGACAACTTTGAAGGTGATTTTCTCAATATTTTGATTTTTTTTTTTCTTTTTTTGCACCCTCAGATTCCAGATTTTCAAATAGTTGTATCTCGGCCAAATATTGTCCTATCCTTCCGGATTTTCAAATAGTTGTATCTCGGCCAAATCAGCTTTCAGACGAAAAAATTGACACTTATGACTGGGTTTGTGTTCCAGAGTCACATATATGAATGAATAGAGCACATGGGGCAGATTCCTTTTATTCATAGAAATATAATACTTTAATCTTTTAACTCTCAAGTCACAACAGACTCCTCAAAGTGAAAGATGAATATTAAAGGGAGGTTAAAACAGTGAGGTGTTTCTGTCAAAGCAGAGTGAGATTTACAGAAACAGTTTGTATTCTGTTATATTTCAGTCTGTGGCAGAATGAATCTCCTGAACCCAGCTGTGTGTCCATGAATAGTGACGCGTCAATGGGTCTTCCACTTCACTTCAGTTCAGGAGAATCATCTGCTGATCTGAGGTGTTGTTTAATTTACAGTATAAGAAATATATATGATATTTATGATATTCATTAATTTACTGATGTGTTTTAAATACATTACTACGTTAACAAAAATATTTAATATTTGTTTAACAACAGTCAAAAACATAAAGGACCGGAATCACATACAGCAAAGAAGAACTTAGACTCCATTTTTAAGGTTGGTTTTGTGTGTTATGTGTGTGTGTGTGTGTGTGTGTGTGTGAGTGAGTGAGTGTGTGTGTGTGTGTGTGTGTGTGTGTGTGTGTGTTTGAGTGTGTGTGTGTGTGTGTGTGTGTGTGTGTCCATCCCAACACAATAATCCTCTGGGTAAAAGTATTAAAAAACTGAGAAATCTGTGAAATCCTCTCTGTAATAGTCATGTTTACTTTCCTACACACACGTAAGATAAGTTGTAGGTCACTATAAAGCAGATCAATGTCCACTAAAGTAGAGAAGATGAATCCATATGTAACCTGACTGCTGCACAAAGATGAACATCAATCTAACAAACAGCCAATCCAGTCAAACTCTCTCTTTTAACCTCAGTATCTGTAGACGCTGATGTTTGAGCATACAGTGGAAGTTATTAGCAGGTCTGATATAATTCAGTGATGTTTATTAGTATTCATGCTTTAACTCTTGTGTATTGATCCTTTGGTTCACCTTCTCTGTGACTGAATACAGGTTTATTGTTTGAATATTTACTATGATTTTAGGAGCTTGAGCACAAAATCATTTCTGAGTTAAAAAACTTTAAGAGACTACTGAGTCCAGATTACCCAGAATGCTCTGAAAGAGACCGTTATGATGATGAGGGTCATAGTAGAGTCAGAGAGGGGCTTCTGAAGATCACACTGCTCATCCTGAGGAAGATGAACCAGACAGACCTCGCTAACACACTACAGACCAGTAAGAGCTCTGGATCAGCAGATTATAGCCTGTGTTTTTATTATTAACCTTCTGTCTTCAGTCACTAATGTTCCTGAATGTCACGACACAATCTAATATCTAACATATCAAACCTAAAAATACATTTCTAACATATTGCTCTGCCAATAACACAATTGTTATTGCTCAGAACTGATGCCTGTGTATCAGCAAAAAACTCAGATCCAGACTACAGGATAAATATCAGAGAATCAGTGAAGGACTGTCCAATCATGGAGACTCAACACGTCTGAATGAGATCTACACAGAGCTCTACATCACAGAGGGAGGCAGTGGAGAGGTCAATAATGAACATGAGGTGAGACAGATTGAGACAGTGTCCAGGAGACCAGAGACACAGGAGACACCAATCAACTGCAATGACATATTTAAACCCTCACCTGGACAAGACAAACCCATCAGAACTGTGCTGACCAAAGGAGTCGCTGGAATTGGAAAAACAGTCTCTGTGCAGAAGTTCATTCTGGACTGGACTGAAGGAAAAGCCAATCAGGACGTTCATTTCATATTTCCACTTCCTTTCAGGGGAGCTGAACTTGATACAGAAACATCTCAGTCTTGTGGATCTTCTAAACCACCTTCACACAGAAACCAAAGAATTTAATTCAGCGGATTATGGGGACTACAAAGTCATGTTCACATTTGATGGTCTGGATGAGTGTCGGCTGCGTCTAGATTTCCAAAACAATCGGAGCTTGTCTAATGTGACAGAATCAGCTTCAGTGGATGTGCTGCTGACCAACCTCATCAAGGGGAACCTACTTCCTTCTGCTCTCCTCTGGATCACCTCTCGACCAGCAGCAGCCAATCAGATCCCTCCTGAGTGTGTCCACCAGCTCACAGAGGTACGAGGATTCAACGACCCTCAGAAGGAGGAATATTTCAGGAAGAGAATAAATGATCCGAGTCTGGCTGATAGAATCGTCACACACATCCGATCATCAAGAAGTCTGTTCATCATGTGTCACATCCCAGTCTTCTGCTGGATTTCAGCCGCTGTTCTGGAGAGGATGATGGGTAAAGCAGAGAGTGCAGAGATCCCCAAGACTCTCACACAGATGTTCACACACTTCCTGATCTTTCAGACCAAACTGAAGACACAGAAGTATGAAGGGAAATATGAAATCGATCCTGATCAGGCTAGAAAGACTATTCTGTCTTTAGGAAAACTGGCTTATGAACAGCTGGAAAAAGGAAACCTGGTCTTCTATGAGGAGGACCTAAAAGAGAGCTGCATTGATGTCAGAGAAGTGTCCGTGTACTCAGGAGTTTGTACCCAGATCTTCAGAGAGGAGTTTGGACTGCAGCTGGGGAAGGTGTTCAGCTTTGTTCATCTGAGTATTCAGGAGTTTCTTGCTGCTTTATTCAAGCTGCTGTCCTTTTTCTGAAGAAAACACAGGACTGATGAATGAGTTCAGGTCACCAATGAGCAGTTTACTGAAGAGAGAAGTGGACAAGGCCTTACAGAGTGAGAACGGACGCTGGGATCTTTTCCTCCAGTTCCTTCTCGGTCTCTCACTAGAGTCTAATCAGACTCTCTTACAAGGCCTCCTGAGAAAGACAGTAAGCAGCTCTGATATCAATCAGGAAACAGCTGCATACATCAAACAGAAGATCAGGGAGAATCCCTCTCCAGAGAAATCCATCAATCTGTTCCACTGTCTGAATGAACTGAATGATCGTTCACTAGAGCAGGAAGTACAAACTTACCTGAACAGAAGAGATTACCGTTGTCTCTCTGGAGTCTCTCTGTCTGCTGCTCAGGGTGGTCGGCTCTGGTGTTTGTGCTGTTGAACTCAGAAGAAGAGCTGGATGAGTTTATACTGAGGGAATATGATCCATCAGAAGAATGTCTTCTGAGGCTGCTGCCAGTGATCAAAACATCTAGAAAGATTCAGTGAGTATTTTACAGTGTCTTTGTTTTTTTTTTGACTTTATTTATACAGTAGGCCTGTGTTTTCTCTACACTGTTTCTGTATATTTTGAGGTCTTTCTTATTTGACACTCAGCTAACATCACAGATGGCTCTACTAATGATCTGATGAGTTGAATCAAGTGTGTTTGATAAGAGAGATTCATCCAAACTGTGCAAAGTTGAGGTGTCTTCAGAAACAGGGTTGTGACTCTGATTTTACAAATATCTATCCTACCCTACATGTAGAGATCAAATATTAACCATTTTCTATCCTGAAAAATAAAATGGAAAAATCAAGGCAAATTCTTTATGTGTGTGTGTGTGTGTGTATATATGTATGTATATATATATATATATATATATATATATATATATAAAATGAAAAAGGTGCTGCTTTCTCATTTTCTATCCATCTATTTCTATTCTTTTTTTCTTTATATATAGAATTCAATTTTTTTCTGTTTTCAGTTTTAAATCAGGAAAACAAATGATCACAATGTACTCGGTCTGTACAGCTCCACTATAAGCAGACTGAATACAAATAAAATACAAAATCTTCTTCAGTATTTAAGGTTAAGATAGTTTGGGAATATTTGGGTCCTGTTTGTTGAGTGAAATCTGAAGTAATTTCAGTTTGAGTCTGAAGTCTATTCAAATTGGACTTGACTCTGAGTCACATATTATAGATATCAATTATTAAACCAGACACAGATAGCATTACATCTGTGTTTTCCAGCAGTTATATTGGACACATGATTCAAGCTGTAATAACTCATTTTTAATCTTCTGTATATTCTCTGCAGTCTCTCCAGCTGTTATATTACACAGAAAGGCTGGTCTGCTCTGATTTCAGCTCTGAGATCAAACCCCTCACACCTGACAGAACTGAATCTGAGGCCATACTACACCAGGAGACTCAGGAGTGAAGCTGCTCTACTGGAGGATCCACACTGTAAACTGAAGACACTAGAGTGAGTCTCATCACATCTCAGTAACTGTAAAATTTGGAGTAAAAAGTAAAAACTCAGATGTGTTTTTCTATAGAAGTGGTTTTGTTTGCTGCCCTCTTACCCTCAGTTCCAGACCCTTTAAACTCTCAAGCATCCTTCCAGACAAATTTGGGCAATAAAATCTCAAGAATGTTTAAAAAACAAAAAAAACAACAACAACAACAACCCTTAATTTGTGCTTCGTGGACAAAAAATGGGCACCTATAGGAAATGAATGGGAAACGCACACAAACCACTGAATGAGCACGCACACAGACACTCAGTGAGGTTTTTTTTTTTTAATTTTTGTCAAATAAAAACATTCACTCACACAAAGAACTGAATGAGCCAATGACTGAGATTTTTTGTGCCACTCAGCACACACACACTTTAGGGTCAAAAATCAAAACAAAACAAAACAGAAACATTAAAATAACACAGAATAAATATATAACTCATTGTTACGACCGCTAGCGGGTCAGCTGTAACAGGAAAAGGAAGAGAGTCTCAGAACCAGAGAGATGTTGAATAAGAATTTATTAACAAGTTGGGGTTTAGCGTCAGGGGCAGACAAGGCCAAGATAACAAAAAATAATTCTCTTTTTTTTAAATTCCTCTACACTTCCTAAATCAAAATTAAAGAAAACATAAAAAAAGAAAATAGTTTCAATTTACCTGACTCTCTAAACCCAAACAAAGTGAAAAGTGACTTCGAAATAAAAATGGCGTCTAACCCCTTACATCCCTCAACTTAACAAAAATGATTTACAAAATACTTACAAGAGATATATACAAGTTAACAACCAACAATTTACAATCGGTATCCAAAATCATAGTCAATCAGGCTTGGGTCGAGTTGACAAGGAATATAACAGAATGGAGCCAAAAAAAAAAAAAAACACTATAACAGAATTAACACAGAACACAATAACACTCACAATCTTAAACACCAAAACACTATCTCCCTGGTAAGACACTCAAAGACTTAAACAAACAACGACAGCAAGGCACAAAGGCAAACTACAGAGTCATACGCAATGGCACAATCACGGCCCCCATTAGCCGCATACCACTGTCGGGCCAGTGCAAGCCAGGGCTTAAAGGAGGCCGGGCGGGGCTAATAGCCTCAGGCCAGTAGCACAAGGCCAGAATAGCGCAGCGTCTCCACAGTCAGGCCTGAAGCTCCGCTGCACGTCACTAAAACCCGCCCTTTACACGCCTCTCTGGAACAACGTCATGCAACCCCATCGTTTCACCAACAGAGAGAAGTTATCAGAAAACGAATAAGAAATAAATCCCTGGAACTAGCACAATCACAAAACGAACACGATAACAGCGGCCTTTTGTTTGCATGCTTTGTTAAATATAATATTCAAATTCAAAAAAGCATCGATGTTTTACTATGAGTGATACATTGAGCAAAATGAATTAAATTTATCAGGACTCAAATTAATCACACAGAAATAAATGTCTTTCTATTTTATTTATTTATTTTTAACGCTTATGAAAATAGCCTGCTTAATCAGTCGAGACTACTTCTATTTATTTGTAGCCACAGTAGCCTATATACGTCACATTTAGAATGAATGATAATTTTTTCTATTTTTTATAAAAGCTCCCAAACAAAAATCATTATTTAACTTTTTATGACATGCTATGCAGAGCTAAACTCTCGAGACGAGACTTATGACAGATAAAATATGTTACTAAATAAATACACAATTGTGATAGAGAATAAGAAGCTGACGTCTGATTTCTTCAAGTGGTTGCATTTACCATGTTTAGTATGGTAACGTTAATGTTTAGCGTGCATAGTCTTTTACATCGCTTATAAATATTTTATGATAATTATAATCCACATCGGATTGCGTTATTTCAAACACTCGCTGCTGACTGAAAGTAAGTTTTGAGCTCAGCTTATTTTTAAAAGTTTTTAATGTTGATGTTATAGCTGTTATCTTTCTGAAATGAACGGCGCTGATGCTCTCCAGACGCGGAGAAACTCCGCCTTCGTTCATAACCACTCCTCTAGCCCCAGCTGTCCCGCTTTGGCCCAAGGTTTTCGTCGGGCCAAAAAACCCCGACGAGGCACGATCAAGCCCGGAAGTGACAGTGGAAAACGCTACTGGCCCTGGCACACACACTAGCACGCCCGCTTTAAGCCCGACAGTGGAAACGCGGCCAATGAGTGTTTTGGGGAAGTCCTTATATCTGGGTCAGGTGAAGAGAAGAACCCATCACAGCCTCCAGCAGATTATCTCCAGGACCCGCCCATCTGAAACACAAACATACACAGAGAGAACACAAGAGGGCAGAATGGAAACAACGAGCAAATGACTTGGGCTCATAACACTTATGCATGTTCAAATTCCCCGCTGACGTAACGTCAACAGTTTAATTAAAAGCTACACATTTAGCCCTATGTGACGTCTATTTTATATGTTTATATCAACAGTATACATTTTTATAGTGTTTGGATTAACTAGCCGAGTAGACAGATATGAATGTTTATTCATAACCATTCTGAAAATAAGTAAATATTGTTAGCTGATGCTAACTGTCTAGCTAACCAAGCTTGCTGGTGCTAAGTTGAGGTATTTTTAGATATAAAGTCCAAGTAAGGATAATTGACGATGGGCCATTGAATTATTAGAAAAATAATGCACACTCCCCGAGGTGGTGATGCGGACACGACGCAAAAGCGGAGTGTGCATTATCGTTCTAATAATTCAACGGGCCCGGAGTCAATATTCCGCTTATACTACGGTACCACACCTCAAGACATCGATCCGATGATTTATTTAAAGGTATTCGTCCGGTTTTTGTACTTAAATCGCTATTGTGAGTCAGGGCCGGCGCTCACTCTGACTATCACCCGCCCCCCCCCCCTCACCCAAGATGAGGGTGAAAATAGATTTTAATTGAAATTAATGAAATATAATGGTTTATTTAAAAAAATATCATTGCCAAATGCATAGGCTTTCAAAGCATTATGATGCTACTATAGCTACAAGTTAGGTAACAGTCCCCATTTCACAAAGTCGCATTTTCTACTCTGACACAAATTCATGCTGGCAAGCGGTTGCAACTTTACCCCAGCAAGCAATTTTCAGTTTAAAAGACGTCTGTTAACCGTCTAAAAAACAGCCCAGACGTCTAGGGCTAAAACAAGGCTGAATTTGGGCTTGTCAGTGAAAAGTTAATAGACGGTCTAACACAATAGCCAAAGAATAGCCTAGTCATCAAAACCAGGACCGCCTATTAAACCGACTACATGTATAGGTGTAATAGACGCGGTGTTTGTCGAGGCTTCAAAACAAGGCTGAATTTGGGCTGTCAGTGAAAATTCAGTAGATGTCTAACCATAATCCATCAAATCGACAGATTATGAATGCTACATAATAGAATAACAAAACAATACCTAAATATTTTTGTCAACCTAAATATTAAACATGTTCTTCTCATAAATAGCAATTTAAAAAAACAAATTAAATATAAAGCTTTGATTAATTAAAAGCAAAAATTTTAAAATGAATGAAAACTTGTGAACACAATATTTAAAACAATATTCAATACAAATGAAAAACATAAGATAATATATTTCGTGACAATACACAACTCTCAATTAAACAATGGTAATGTAATAAAAAAGTACGATTCTTAACTGTAATAATAAAAAAAAAATTGTAATGAAGGACAACCCATACTTCGTATGCAAACTTTATGACATGGGAAAAAAAAGACTATAAATATTGAAAATAAAATATAAATTAAACTATTAACTCTAAATACAGATCACGAGACAAAACTATCAAGAGTGAAGTGATTCCAACTGTTATTTTCTATCTATAACCCCCCCCCACCCTCGCCCCGGTGCTTGTTTACCAATTGCTGCCCGATGGCATTCCTCAAGTCTAATCTAGTTTTCGTTGGGAAGTTGGTCATCACGGCATCGTGCCAAGAAGAAAGAAAATAAGCACGAATAAAAGGCTTTTTGGACATAATCATGTTTTATTTAATTACATCAATTGCGACGGAGTGTCTTTATATTTTTCTTTGATGATAGGGCTTGGTAATATAGGCGGACATTATATAGTCTCAGATCTACTGATTTGGAAAATATATTATATTCATACAGCTGAGGTCATAAAGGAAGAAATTAAATAGTAAGGCTAAAGGACGACATAAGCTCTCTGAACAAGTTTACTGCAACACACACACATATCTGTAATGAAAGAGAACAGAGTGGTCTTCTGCAGTGTACCACCCCCCTTCAACGTTTAAAGTAGACATAAGACAGTTTTGCAAAACCCTAAAACATAAAAAAGGTTAACAATTGGTAAAAATA
>NW_024879397.1:880656-881756 GCF_018340385.1 Cyprinus carpio | reverse complement strand
GGGCTGCTTCATTGAGGACTGTTGCACTGGAGCTGTCTTCTAGCCATGTTTCATTTTTAGAAACATAAAATCCAGATTGTTTGTGGTTATAAAGTCATTGATTAGAAATTATTTAATTTTTTAGTGAGTGAATGTTTAAAAATGCTAACTTGGTGGCAGTGTTTTGTGTCTTTACATCAATCTTAGTTTGATGCATTATAGGCCGCAGATTAGATGAGTTTGCCCTTGAGCTTGAAAAGGCCTTAGACTTTCTAAGACGTGATAAAACTGAAATAGAGAAAGCTACAGGCACACTGGGTTCCCGCTTGTTCTGTAAACATTTGTGAATGTTGCTGCTATTATAGCGGGGACCCGACACACATCACTGAGAGCTGCTATCAGGCAGTGGGCCCTGGCGTACAGCGGATGGAGGGTTGGGGCCCTGGTGTTGTGGCAGCGGTCGGAGAGCTCTCACAGGAGCAGGGCCCACAGGCTTTGGTGGTTGGGGGACCCACTGTTTTTTTGGTGATATTTGCGGGCTTGCAGCGAATGAGTGAGAGAGTTTAGTCCCAGCATACACCAATTCCTCCATTTTCTGTGAGAAACACAGAAGTGGAGATGCTGGAGAGAGGGATAATGTGTCCGGTGAGAGGGGCTGTGTCTCTGGTGTTTCCGGTGACTGTGATATGTTGTCCTGGCTTCCCTGGCTGTTTTCCAGAAAGTCGTCCTTGGGTGCTAAGTCTTGTATCTGTTTTGATACATCACAGTCTGTCTGTGAGGAGCTCTGTGGGCAGGGCTCAGCCGGGATAGTGTCCTTCAGCAGTGCTTGTTGTGGCTGGATGATGACTCGGACCTGGTGTGTGTGTGCTGAATGAATTGACATACTCTGCTGAAGGATGGCATAAGGAGAAGTAGATATTGTCCTTAAGCACTCTAGCTCAAAGTTTGTTTGGTAGGAGGCCATCCGGTTTAAACAGTTGTCTATGGCCCCAGAACAGATTGAAGTTGTCGATGAAATTCACTCCTTTTATATTGCAAGATCTTTGTAGATATGTTTTCAGCCCAAGCAACCGTGAAAACATATTTGTTCCCCTTGCTGGGAGTGGTCCACTGATGAACAA
>NW_024879397.1:880487-880551 GCF_018340385.1 Cyprinus carpio | reverse complement strand
ATTGCAGTCTTGTGCTTCATCAGAATGTTCTGAAGTTCCTTGTTCACATCAGAGACCATTGCTT
>NW_024879397.1:879759-880392 GCF_018340385.1 Cyprinus carpio | reverse complement strand
TCTACTCGACCTTGAGCGCCTGTCAGTAGCGGTGTTAGCTGCTGGCTGATCTGATCCATGTTTAATAACATTTGGGGATTCCTCACCCGCATTCATTAATGCTTCAAATCTGTTCTCAAGATAAATAGGGAGTGGTAGAATACAAGTATTCATAAGCCTTGTCATAGCCTTACCTGGGGTAGAGGATGCTACGGCAGCAATACGAGAAACTCATGACAATCTGATGTCTCGTGTTCCTTTGGGTCTCGTTCCCTGTTTGTGCCATCGATTAGTGTGGCGATCAGTTTCAGCTTGTTCCTCTACACTTGGTATAAACTGTTGAGATTCAGAAGATTCATGGGACTCACCGGCTATATGCTGAGAGGGTCCATGACGACGGTCTGCTGAGTATTCCGTCTGTTTTGGAAGTCCAGCAAGTAACTTTGTTTCAAGAACCACAATCCTTTGTAGAAGTTTGCAGCAGTTCATGCAACAAGTATTATCAACAGGAGGCATTTTCTCTCTCTTCTGTTTGAATGTAGACAGTTGTTTTCCCATCTCCGGAAAGTAAGCTGCTGGTTGTGTGGGAGGCAAAGTCTTCTTTTTGTAGTATAATTCCAGTCCCAAAGAGTTTTTAGTTTTAGTGTTTGTGCC
>NW_024879397.1:722236-878759 GCF_018340385.1 Cyprinus carpio | reverse complement strand
TATTAATCCAGTTAAAAGGAAAAAAAACAACAAAAAAAAAAAAAAAAAAAAAAAAAAATCACATGAGCGCTGGGCACACTTTAAAAAAACAAAAAAAAAAACTGGACTTGCGTTTACTTGTTGCTGATCCCACAAAAAAGGCTAAAGAGATTTACAGGGCTGTGGTCAGCTGGAATCAACTCCTAAAGAAGCACAAATTACAATTATCACACACTATTGGTGCACACATTTACACACATAATCAAATAATAAATTTAGATAATTTAAATTATCCGAGCCTTCCACATAGAGTACAAATAGGGCAAATAAAAAAGGCCCTATATGTACAGATATCAAATTATAGGCCAAGTATGAGCCACCCAGCAAAGGAAGTACAAAAAAAGGGAAAGAACCAATTGCACAAAACAAACCAACTAGGAACAAGACAGCAACACTTCTTAATACTGATGTTCAGAGTCCTGCACTACAGCAGGAAAACACTCCAATGCACGAGCACTGAACCAAATCGGAACCAGAAGTTGTTAAACAGAAACTGAAAAAATGCAGCCAAAAATGCCAGACCGAAGCAGAGCCATAAACGATGTACACGATGGTGTGGGAGCCAGGAGCAGGCAGCAACGGACTGCTGTAATGAAAAAACAAACAACTAGTTCCCACAGTATGGTTAAACTTTTGCACTATAATTCTTACACGTACCCAAGTAAGCAGGCAGACCAAAAACACAGGTCGCAACATTAACCAGTTGACGTCATACAGCTATAAGTGATACACAAAAAAAATACAAAACACTAACATTTAGCACGACAAGTTGTAGAAAGATGCTAAAAGTCACATTACTCTTAATGCTTACCTTTCAGATAAATGCACAAAAAGAACCCTAAGAGAGCGTGACCAAGTTAGCACAATGCTCAACAACAGTGCTAAAACTCTGGGTAGCAGAAAAGGGGCGGGGCACCTGAGAGCAAACACATCCAAGTGACGCAACTCCACCCCTTATACGCTCACCCATAACTACTGATAGGCTAACAATCAATATAGGAGGATCTAACCATCCTGCCACACAAGCATAGCCCAAAACCCTGTCGATCCTTGCTTCCAGAGGAAGATCTTCCCTGCCAAGCACCTGGTACTCCACTACTTCTTCCCTAAGGCTATCCAGGTCCAACCGCAGCTGCGGTAGACTTATCCCTAGCTCAATAACTGCAAATGAAAATGCGCAAATTAAGCACAAGTGAGCTGGGGATATAATTTCCTTCTCTGTTATCTCTCTCTATTATCATCTGTAACGTGATTGATTATTTAAACAACTACCACATCATTTAAAAAAGGGGATGCACCTGAATTTGGGGAAAATTGATGTCGTGACTCTGGGTCCAACACGGTCAGGTTTTGGAGGGATGATGTTGTCGAGGGGGAATGCAGTCATTCATCTTTGTGGTCACAGCTACAAAGAAGTCTCTCACTGCTCTGACACATGATCACATAAAAAAGTACAGGCATTGTATGATGGGATGTCAGTTTGTTAGCTCTTAGGATGTAAGCTGATTTGGATAACACAATAATCATAATGTTTACTTTATCATCATTGGCACAGAAGAGGAAAGTTCATCCATGTTGTCCTCCAAGAAGGTTTGTGCAGCTTCTCCAAGAAAGAGTTCTTTGTCTGGAAACTGTAGGCTGGCCTCCTTGAACTTGATGTCCTTCAGTGGGACGTCAGCAATAAGGCTGGCAGGGAGAAATCTTCCCATGAATCTTCTCACCAAGCTGGTCATCTCCTGGTGCAGCCTATGGATCATGACTCCTTCAGCCTACAAACACATGATGGATGATCTGTTATGAAAAACGATGATATCAGCATATTATGGGGGCGTTAATAATGTTCTGTTCTGTCGCTGTCATTCTGTTGCACTGCGGAGCTTCTGTCACGAAAAACAAACCTCGCTGGGAGGATATTTAATGTAGTTTAGGTCTATTATCTCCCCTCACAAAAACATGACCAACCATATAATTATTTAAGGTTTATCTTTTGATAGGCTGGCTGACCTGAAACATAACATTGAACTTTGCCAGTGGTTTCAGAACCTGGGAGAGGAAGAGGAAGAAGAACTTTGTCTTCTTGCTGGTTAAATGCTCTGCCAGCATCTTCACTTTTCTAGGCTTCTCCACATCCTCATGACTAGCAAAATATGGCCTGCAGTGCATCCCACACTGGCTGAGCACCCGTTTTATGCAAGTCAGCAAGCTGAGCCACCTGGTTGCACAATATCGGAGTATCTTCAGAGTCTCTGAGTCTGTGAACTCCACAAACTCTTTGAAGATTTCACAACGTTTGGCACTAAAGTTGAGAAAGGTAAAAAAAAAAAAAAAACAACAGGAAAGAAATAGTTAAATAATGAAAAGCCAGGGAACCAAAATGACATCCAATAAATATCAAATTGTGGCTCAGAGCCTCTCTTTTAAAGGGGTCATGAAATGAGAAACCAAATTTGCCTTGATTTTTTGGAATATAAGAGGTCTTTGTACCATTAAAAAACGTCCTGCAAGTTTCATAGCTTAAGACGTCCTCCCCATTATAAACGAGCCATTTATTTAATCAAGCTCTAAAAACAGCTCGTTCTGGATCCATGGTAAGAAGTGACGTCATGGTGCGAAGTGACGTTCCAACCATTTGCATATGACCGCCCACAGCACAAGACAACTACGCTCATTTCGTATCGTTGTCGCGCCGCGCGCCTCACAAGTGTTCAGTCGACGGACAGCGAGTGGGTCTGTGTACAGGAAAATTACAATGCCACGCAGATGTGCTCAAACATATAAGGTTTTATCATTGCAAGAGCCATCGCTTTAAAAGCATCACCCGCTACTAAACAGTTACGCCTCAATCCACAAATGTTCTGGCTGGGGGTGTTAATAATTGATCCATAGGCACTGTCGTTAGCCAATCATAACAGCGGGCGTTAACACTGAACTCTTAAAGGGGAAACAACCCAAAAACAGACTGTTTGAATCAAAGGATGAGAAAACAGGGTGGGAAAAAATGTCATAATTCACTACATTTAAAAAGTTAAAAAAAAAAAAAAAAAAAACCTATAGTAATACTATATTTGCACCTAGGGGACCATAATAATAAAATTAAAAAAAACCCATGTCATGACCCCTTTAAGTTATGTGCAAGTGTAACGGCTGGTGGAATATCAATATGCGTACCTTATGTCAAAGTGAGCATATATGCTGCTGAGGATTTCTTCAATAGGCTTGTGTAGAGCCCTAATGCCACATCCTGTGGCCAGCTGGACCAGATGACAGATGCATCCCATGTCAATTAGGGATGGCTGCATGTCTTTAATTTCTGCTGACAACAGAATTGTGCTTCCCCCTCATGACAACTGGCATTATCACTATTAAATGCCACAACGTTTTTCCAGTCAATTTTCTGTCACTAGGAACAAACAAAGTACAACATTACTTATTAGGTTGTCTGTCTCCAAGCATATTATAATGTATTCACATGGACATTAGTGACTTTAATTTTAACTTAGCACTGTGTTCAGTGACTGAAAGAGGTTCTCTGCTGTGCCAATGTTGCACACTGGCATGTGCAGAAACCTCGCCACCACCTCCTGAGTTTTCGGATCGCAAACCCTGGCCAATATTACAAACTCCTTTAAAAAAGAAATATATATATTTAGAGAGCAATTTTCACTTACAGTAGCCACAAATTACTTACAAGAGAAGTGTAAATACAAAATACATACATTATCCGTGTTTCTGCTTGTGCTTTCATCACACATCAGACCAAAGGGTTGGTCAAGGCACAGTTTGATCACTTCCCTGTCCAATTCCGGGGCAATGGCACCTATAAAAGTACACAGTAATGAAAACAGTTTTTCTACTAACTGTGCTGTACTTGCTGCTTACTTAAGAAAAAAAAGAAAGAATTAATACTCTTTAACAATTCAATCTTAAAATACGGGACAAATCCGTATTATGAAGGGACAAGTCTCAACACTAACTCTTAGAAAACAGTATTATTTTATATACACTCACCTTTCACTATTTGAGTAGCCTTTGTTCTTCCGTTTGCGTACTGGTGAGCAATATCTGAATCCGGGAACATATTCTTCACGGATTTGTTGAAAAAACATCCGCAAATGTGAACGGGATGTTTGCTTGTAGCTAACAGCATAGCCATCTTTGTCTCGGCATAAATAACACCATCGGGTCTACCTTTGGAAAGATGGCCCAAAATACTGGGCTGTGACCGGTGCTGCATTGGCGCAGCCTTGTGCTTTTTCTGAAACCTATGTGTGTAATTAAATCCGTTCGGCCACCGTGTTCAATGGAGAAGTCTGATCTACAAAATTTGCAGGCAGCATATCCCTTCCCCTTCGAGCTGTCCTGGATGAACGTGAATTTGCCGCGCTTGACTTCGAGGTGTAACCTTTATTATTGTTTCGGTCTGATACGGCGCCCAGTGACGGATGGTGTAGCAATATTGTTGTCCGGGTGGAAATCGGGAGAAATTCGGGAGAAAGGTCGGCCCAGGAGATTTTCGGGAGGGGCTTTGAAAATTCGGGAGTCTCCAGGAAAAATCAGGAGGGTTGGCATGTGTGGCGCTACTGCTGTGGACTCTCTCCCTACACAAACTACCCAACCTCTTAAAGGGGCAGTATCAGGTTTTAAAGAAGCGTGACTAAGAAGTAAAAACAGTATAAAAAATATCAAGGGTTACACTAGCAGCTGATTTTATTGCCCCACCTCTGACTCATATTTTTAACCTTTCACTTGACTTAAATGAAATTCCACTTTTTGTCCTTCCCCTGTTTAAAGGTGGAGATCCCACACACCCAAACAATTACCGGCCCATTTCCAAGCAGTCAGTCTTGGCCAAAGTCCTCGAAACATTTGTCAGCAATCAATTAAAAGAATTTCTGTCTGTTAATAAAACCCTGTCAGATTTTCAATCTGGTTTCAGAAAACAACATAGCACAACTATGGCAGCCTTAAAGGTACTAAATGATTTTATTGAATCTGTTGATAACAAGAAACACTGTGCAGCCTTATTCATGGATCTATCAAAAGCATTTGATACAGTTGATCATACTTTACTGATACAACGACTTGTCAGTATTGGATTTTCTAAACATACGATTGGTCGGTTTAAAAAACTATCTTTCAAACATAACTCAATGTGTACAGGCAGAAGGTTTTATCTCTGGTTGACTCAAGTGTCACAAAAGGTGTGCCACAGGGGTCAGCCCTTGGACCACTCCTATTTACTCTATATATAAATAATATTGATCTTAATGTTCAAAATGTAAATATTACGCTGATGATACAGTTGTATATAGTTCAGCAGCCACTGGCTCTCTCTCAGTGACAGCTTGCATTTGATATTATTCAACGTAACTTATTTGAATTGAAACTAGTTTTAAATGTTGATAAAACAAAATTCATGTTGTTTTCTAAATCAAAATTAATCCCCCATAATAATCTTCTGCCTGTTACTACGTCCCAAGGTTCAGAAATTGAGTTTGTGTCTGAGTATAGGTATCTGGGGATTTTAATTGATGACGCTCTCTCCTTTGGCCCTCATGTTCAGCAACTGGTGAAAAGACTGAAAGTGAAATTGGGTTTTTACTTTGGAATCAAATCCTGTCTTTCCTTTGAGGCAAAAGTTGCTTGTTGCAGCCACTTTTGTGTCTGTACTGTACTACGGTGATGTTATATATATGCATGTATCTTCACAGTGTTTACATGCTTTAGACACTGTTTATCATGGTGCACAGAGGTTCATAACAAAATCTTAAACCCTCACTTATCATTGTGTGTTGTATGCTCGTGTTGGCTGGTCTGCGTTGTCCATCCGAAGACAAAAACACTGGCATGTTTTAATTTATAAATCTATCCTGGGTTTACTTCCTTCATATCTGTTAAAAGTCCGTGGCCTGACATAGACTACGTTACCCATAATGCATGTGTCCATATGTAGTTCTGCTCGCTCGTGGTTGTGCTAGGCGCTTTCACTTTCATGTGGTCCAGGGCCATGAGAGCAGTATTCACGGTGCAGAGAAATGCCATCCTCTGTTAATCCTGCGCTAGTCTTGTGTGTAGAAGTGCTGTGTGCGTTCTTAAGATGTAAGTACGGCTTTGCAAAATGACGCGTTTATTGCAGAGTTATTCGGCCAGGTGGCAAAGTTGTTATACTCGTGTTATTCCCTACTGCTGATGCCGCTATGGCGCTCCACAAGCACTCCTAAAGTAGCCATCTACTGTATATACTTTAGTTATTGCCTTGCAAATAATCGCCAAATATTATATTTAATGTATAGTTCGCCTGTTTTGGCACTTTTCACCATTTGGAGATTTATGGCATTTATGCAAGTTCATTTACCATACTTCAGTTACCATACTTGACAAATGTCATGACTTTCACTTTCATTTATAGTGTTAGAGCTCCCACTAGTGGATTTTGGTTGTACTGCAGGTTATTTCTTTATGCATCTGTATGTAACCATAGCCTACATGTTTACTAATATACATTTTATTGTTTTTTTTTTGTTTCAGATAACCACACACAAACACACCTATTTTGTCATATTAATACCTGGAAACCCTCATCATCTCCATGTACCTGACTCCTCCTCAATAAAATCTCAAACTGCACCATTTGCCTATTCCTTCTGACAGAGGAAGACTCAGTTGACGAGCAATCCAAAATCAGCCGCAGACGCACATGGTCTCTTACAATATCTTTGTACATACATCTGTAAAAAGTATGCTTGTAGCTATAGCCACCGGTCACAGGATATATTTTTTACAGTCTGTTCCATTGGTATGTACTGAATTAGGGAAAAAAGACATTTAAATTTGCTGCTCCCTATGCCTGGAATTGTTTGCAAAGTACATTGAAACTGAGGGAACTGGTTTCGTTGGACACTTTTAAAGTAGTTTTAAATGATTTGGAGAATGAAACATCAGGTTGTAGATGTTTTAGCTAGTTATGTATTGATATTGAAATTTGATGGATTTGCTTGTGTGTGTATATGTGTATGTATTCTTGGATGTTATTTGTTACACTCAAACATGCTGTGTCTCTCAGTCTTGGCCAGAGCTCTTGTAAAAGAGATTCTTGATCTCAATGTGCTTCTTTCCTGGTAAAAAAATAAAGGTTATACTAATAATAAAGAATAAATGCTGCGCGTGCACGCAGCATCAAGCGCGCCACACAAATCATGCACTCTGATATTTTACACACCTGCATTTAAATGTGGCTGCATTTTATTTATTTATTTTTACTTTATTTAAATTATATGAAAGCAAGTAAAGAAGGCTTCCTTTAAAATCACTTTTAGTTGTCAATTAATGAAGCTCTTATTTACATTCTGTGTATTTTGTTGAATATAATGAACTTGAGAACTTGAGTTTAAAAGTGAGAACGATTTATTAATCCGTCCATTCTTTAGAGTTTCAATGATTTAGCTAAAATCGTGCAGGTTTAATTTATTCGTTTCTTCTTTTAATTAGGCCTAAATAATGGGAACGAAATTATACAGTGCCTCACGTTTTACTAAAATAAAATAATTTATAAAACACTCAACAATTTCTTAATCAGTGTACAGACAGATATCTATTTCCCAAGAAGTTATATGTCAAAATAAAGGACAGGTAACGAAAAACAAAGTAGTGCATGACAAAATGAATGCTGTTTTACTGAAGGAATTTTAAAATATAAATTAAAATATAGGCCTAATATGTGAGAATATTGACATTTTGCATATAAATCCATGTAGCCTAGCTCACTAAAATAGACCACTTTTAATGCTTCGATACAAAGTAAACCACAATTTCTTTAGAATAATATAACACATAATTCGTATTATATAAATAATACTGCACACCTTGCTTGACATTTATCCTGCTTGTGTGAATATTAAATATTCTAAATAAATTCATAATCACTAAACTTTCATCTGTGAATATTAAATATTTTAACTACAGTGTTTTTCTTTAATTTTCCCTGACTGCAGCCATCAAATGTAACACATCAGTGAGGCAAAAGTGACGGCTATTTGCGAAAATGTGCTTTGATGCACTTATTTGATAACTTGTGGTTAAAGAGCCACTCAGCGGTCCAAACGCTGCAAATGCACTTTGGAGACGCGGCGGCGGCACACGCGGCAGTAGAACCATCGTTTTGGTTGGCCATCTACTGTATATCTTTAACACCAACCCATATCTGCAGACTCTGTCAATGTGGCGGAAGACGAGACTTGAAATTCACTATAAGTAAAACCTTATAAACAGAAACTTTAAACACTTGCACTCTTTTTGCTACTGTTAAGAGACTGACAACTGACAAAAAACCTGGACAATTTTCAATCTGGTTTCCGACCGCATCACAGCACAGAGACAGCGCTCAAAGATAATAAATGATATTCGCTTAAATTCTGATTCTGGCAAAATACCAGTGCTGGTATTACTAGATCTCAGTGCTGCGTTTGACACTGTCGATCATAAAATACTTCTACAGAGACTAAAAAACTGGGTTGGGCTTTCTGGGATGGTGTTTAAATGGTTCAGGTCATACTTAGAAGGGAGAGGGTATTATGAGAGTATAGGAGAGCATAAGTCTAAGTGGACGTCCATGACATGTGGAGTTCCTCAAGGCTCAACTCTTGAGCCACTCTTGTTCCCTCTGTATATGCTTCCAGAGTCAAATAATAAGAAAGAACCAAATTGCCTATCACAGCTATGCTGATGATACCCAGGTTTACCTTGCCTTATTTTCAAATGACTACAGCCCCATTGACTCCTTATGCCAATGTTTTTGATAAAATTAACAGTTGAATATGCCAGGATTTTCTTCAGTTTAACAAAGAGAAAACTGAAGCCATTGCATTTGGAAACAAAGATGAAGTTATCAGGGTGAATGCATATCTTGACTCTAGGGGGTATAACAACTAAAAATCAAGTCAGGAATCTTGGTGTGATTCTGGAGACAGACCCTTAGTTTCAGTAGTCATGTCAAAGCAGTAACTAAATCAGCATACTATCATCTAAAAACACATTGCAAGAAATAGATGTTTAGTTTCCTGTCAAGACTTGGAGAAACTTGTTCATGCCTTTATCACCAGCAGGGTGACTCCATAAAGACTCCATACCTGATACTTACCTGTCTACTGTCATCCACCATCTGTGATCTGCCCTTAGTCTGCTTTGGATCCATTCCTTTGCAAGAGTGTCATTACAATTACTGCAAGCTCAGTCTACATTCATTCTGCATATTGATATTCTACTCACAAGTCTGCATTCCTTTCCAGTTCCATGCCTCTGTTCAATAAACTTTGTATTTTATACAACCTAATGGCAAGCTCACACTACATGATTGAAAGACTAGCCGAATCACTATTGCTCACACTACGTAACAAGTTTTCTTCTCATCTGTCATTGTCCTGTCATAGCTGCGCGCATACTACACAACACAATGCTAAGGAGGTGCACACACTACAAAACATTCAGTGAAGAGGCGTTATGACCATCAGCGGAAATACGTTTTCTCACATAAAAACTATCACGAGAAACTTAAGCGATTATATATTATTTTTCTACAAGCATGGACAATCAACTGGCCCTTTAATTGGTCTGTGCAGTTATTTTATCCGAAAGAAAGAGGAAACCACAACAAAAGAGAATATGGCAGAAACAATGGCTTGGAAGATGTAGACAACAAGGACTGTCTGTCAGGAGACCGGAGATGACCCAGAGGCGAAAGTTGGCACAGTTTATTCAGACCAAAAGATAAACACAAAACAGACTGCCAGGCATGGTAAAGAGGACACGCTGCAGCTGGAGAAATTTAGGATTATACAGTTGCCTCCCGAGTCACCGAACCTCGACTGAAATGCAGTCCAACTGGGATGAAGCTCAAGCCAGCGGAGGCGGTCCAGGCTGGCAGATTAGTGGCAACCACGCCTGTAGACGGAGGACCCAGCACGGCAGATCAGGACAGCAGATACACGGTAGGATTCTGGACTGAGACTGGGATAAAGACTCTAAATAATAGCTGCTAACACACACATACAAACTGCATAAAGCGAGAGGGTGAGACGCATGTCACACTCACATCAAACAATTCCCGGAACACAGAACAGGTGCGTGCGCAGGTGCAGGAGGCAGCGCAATCAGCGCGAAGACACAGAAACAGGTGCGTGCACAGGTGCACGAAACGCCAGTGGTAACAGGGAACAGCTGAAACCCAATGAGAGAAGAACAATAGGGGAGAAAAAAGACACCCAAAACGAGTGTAATCAAACCTGGCTCATGACACTGTCAGTACTGCAGAAAGAGTCGGAGGTAATTAAACAGTACAATGAAACGTGGTATTATACACACAAATCTATGCGTTTGTTAAATTTATTACTAGGTAGTTGATTTGATTCATTTGTGGCCTTTCGTTTCTGATCATAAAGATGTATGATAAGATACACCATCTGCACTTTGATTGGCTGGATTAGTTCCACCTGTCATTGTGTCGCTCACATTATGAGATCACATGGCATTAAAGGGTTAGTTCACCCAAAAATGAAAATTATGTCATTAATGACTCACCCTCATGTCGTTCCAAACCTGTAAGACCTCCGTTCATCTTCAGAACACAGTTTAAGATATTTTAGATTTAGTCCAGGAGCTTTCTGTTCCTCCATTTATAATGTATGTACGGTACACTGTCCACGTCCAGAAAGGTAATAAAAACATCTTCAAAGTAGTCCATGTGACATCAGAGGATCCGTTAGAATTTTTTGAAGCATCGAAAAATACATTTTGGTCCAAAAATAGCAAAAACTAACTACGACTTTATTCAGCATTGTCTTCTCTTCCGGGTCTGTTGTGAGCATGTTCACAACACTGCAGTTTACTGATATCCAGTTCGCGAACGAATCACTCGATGTAACGGATCTTCTTGAACCAGTTCACCAAATCGAACTGATTCGTTTGAAACGGTTCGCGTCAACAATAAGCATTAATCCACAAATGACTTAAGCTGTTAACTTTTTTAAAGTGGCTGACACTCCCTCTAAGTCAAAATAAACCAATATCCCGGAGTAATTCATTTACTCAAACAGTACACTGACTGAACTGCTGTGAAAAGAGAACTGAAGATGAACACAGAGCCGAGCCAGATAACGAATGAAAGATTGACTCGTTCTCGTTGGAGGAGGCAGGAGCAGGTGGGGATGGTGAGCATTTTGGAGGAGCGGCCACAGGAGGGCATATTCTAGGAGCTGGCACTGGAGGACACTTCCTAGGAGCTGGCACTGGAGGACACTTTCTAGGAATGGGCACTGGAGGACACTTTTTGTAAGAGCTGGCACTGGAGGACACTTTCTAGAAACTGGCACTGGAGGATCGGAAGCCCCCTCAGGAGTGGACGAGGAAACCAAGGACGAAGAAGGGCTGGACAGGACCAGCGGAGATGACGGAGAGAGGGGGCAGTTCAATTTCCAGTTCCGATTCCCAGTCTATAAGATCCACCGCCTCATTTTGGCCCTTTTGGCGCTCCATATTCAGTCACCCTCAGCCGCGATGCAGGGGGCGGAGCTCCACTCTGCACTCACACCATCCGTGGCTCTCTCCCTTGCAGTGGGCACTGTAGCCGGCTCTCGCACCTGGTCTGACGGGTTGGGCTCTGGCTCTCTGTCATTGGTGGGCTCTGGCTTATGCTCCATACCGTGGGGAGATGGTGGGCTGGGCTCTGGATCAGGAGTGGCACTGGCGATCAGTCCCTGGGAACAGGTGGGGAACAGGGATTTAATTTCTCGCCAGTGTTCACTCCACGAAGGCGGAAATTTGCTCAGGGACCATCCTCGGACGACGGCGCTATGTACGTGGTGTTCAAAGGTTCTAGTCATCCGGGTAGTTGGTGAGGTGTGCCATGATCCAGAACAGTCTGGTGTGTTCCCCGAGCGAATTCTCCCCCTGCTCCAGGCAGGAGGAGGAGGTATTCGGGGCGAAGGAGGGGATCCATAACCACAACAGAAGAAAAAAGGACTGAGGAAAAACCGGAAAACAAATGGAGAGGAGGACACGCAATTTACACTGTTTTAGGTCGGGTCTTCTGTCACACTACATGCTGCTGGAAGGAACACGGAGCCATGGATAATCAAAAGAGTTTTTATTAATCTAACACAGGGGTAAATCCAACACGGAGAACAGGAGGAAGTCACACGTACGTAACTGGTAGACCCGACAACACTGAACTGAAAGGACACGGCTTACAAAGGGCAGGATGATTGGGACAATAAAGGTGCTAGGAATGAAACTATTAACATCGGACCATGGAATACATGGAGGGAAAAACACAACCTAATGAGTCCAGGGGCGTGACAGGCATTTTTACCTTTAAGTCATTTTTTTTCTAAAACTGTACACCATCTTTTGAGTCAAATTCTTGCATTTAGGTTGTTACCAAGCAAATTAAATCAGTATCAACAAAATTAAAAAAAAACAGATGCATAAATTATGTTTTTGATATTTTTAAACATAAAACAATGAAAACTGAGGTTTGAAAAAAATGAAAAGGTACCTTTTAGTGTTAAATTAAAACCACCAGTAGGTGGCAGCAAGTCACTGTTAATAAGTGAGTCATTGCGTTTGAACCGAATCGTTTAAACGAGTGAGGAACAAAATGGCGTACTGTTTGCTCAGAGATGCAAAACAACGCTGTGGCTGAGTTTGAAATTATTTTTTTTTGTTTGAGAAATAGAGCAAACCAGGAAATATGGCTTCTAAAACGTAAGTCTCTTAAAATTAACTACTTGTTTATTGAACGGTCACATTTGTAATCATGCTTGCTTTTGGAGAAAAAAAACGGCACTTTTCGTGTGATATTAACTAAATGAAATGATATAAATATATACATTTTCTGACCCCGTCTAAAAATTCTATGATAATTCTAAATGCATTTTAATATACTGATTAATGCATCAGTGAAAGAACGCACTCTAAATGCACACGCGCACTAGTCTGACCCGCTAGACTTCATCACCTAATGTGTGTGCACTCTGTAGGTTTGTTTTGTGTTTGCTTTTTGCGATATATATTAATAATACCAAATCATTGATCGTCGCACATCGTTAAAACAACAATTACAATATTATCGCAGAACATACATATCGCACATTCCTATCTTTAGATTTTTATAATGCATTGTCTTCTTATCGATCCACCAGTTCACATTTAAAGCTCTGTGTGTTAGCAGAGTAAAAACATGGGTGGATTTTCGTATTGGCCTGAATTCTGAAAAACAACAGTTTTATTGAAAATGCTCATTCATTCTCTGCCAGCAGGTGGAGCATTTGGTAGAAATATAACCATTTCCCCAATAGTAACAACAGAACACAAAGAACACAGAACCGGACTTTGAACGTGCAGCACTTGTGTTTTTCCAATGAAATCATAGCCTTTTGAAGTTTAATCATCACATTCAGCCAAGCAATTCTGGTCCTTCCGTCACCAAGTTTAAGACCTCTTGAAATCATAATAAAGACTTTCTTGTACAATTTAAGACTTTTTAAGACCCCCGCGGAAACCCTGTTTAATGAAAGTCATTACTACCTGTCTGGGCCTTGAATGTGCTAGTTGCGTGGACTGTCACTGTAGGGACAGAAATCTCTCAGATTTCATTAAAATATCTTCATTGGTGTTTTGAAGATGAACGAAACTCTTACAGGTTTGGACGAAATGAGGGTGAGTAAATGACAGAATTTTCTTTTTTGGGTAAATTAACCCCATTAAACAGTTCGTTAAAGGCATCAAGAGAAGAGACTGACTTGCATAGAATGGCATGCTGATCAAAATTGAAGTACTGGTGAATGAATAATCTCTTCCCAGAGCCAGGAGAGAAACAAGAAAATCGCAGGAGGACTATCATTGATATGTTAAATAAAAATAAAAAGTACTACTACAAAAAAAATAACAAAAATAATAAATAAAAACAAACCTTCTAGAAGATATCGCTACTTGAGACACAGACACCTTTCCTGGTCTCTTCTGTCCTTGACAAGACACAAACAACAAAGCATGGTTAAGATCATCAACACTGCTTAAAGAATGCTACATGAAGTTAAACTCAGTAGCTACAAACCTGCTGTGAAAAGTGGCACAATGAGATTTCCCTTTTCATTTTGTACCTTCAAATTAAATTTAATTTGTTAGAAATGCCTCTCTGTATAGTTTTAATTCTCCATAGCAAGTATACGGTGTCACTCATATCAACATACAACATATACAGTTATGTATATATTACCTTTTTTCTATATATATATATATATATATATTCTTTTATTTAATGTCAGCTGTCAGAATATTGACAGTTTTTTCTTGTTTCACAAAAATCGATCAGACCAGCTTAATAATCTTTTTTTTTTTTTAATAAAAAGAATCAAAGCAAAAACATAAATATGGTATATAAACAATAAAAATACTACTTCAAACAATACTTAATTTTACATATTCTTGTAAAATTTAACCATATAAAGATCAAATGAATGTTGTATTTTTAAATAGATTTAAGCGTTTCAACAGTCCCCCAAATGCATAAGAAATAAAAACTTACTGCCCACCTTTTAGCTCCATCATCGTTTACTGGAAGACCTTTCTTCAATAATGAGTGTATCCTGCGAGTCACTGGAGTCAAAGGATGAAGACAGGGACTGATTTGACTGCACAAGAGAAGCTTGTTACTCAGAAAAAAATGAGAAAGATATACAGTAATACTTAAGTTCTGTGCAATGACATGCCAAAAACAGTCACTCCTAATAAACAGGCAACGTTTTAAAATGCGTTACTTGAACCAGCACTTACATGTACTGCTCTGATCAGGCCAACTAACTGTGCATGTCTAACAACAATAACGTAAAATAGTCGTTAGTTGTACCATAATCACTGCATAAGACAGACGCAGATCCCCACAGCAGCGCAGACGGGACCGAAGATTTCATTGTACATAAAGAGAGCACAGAATATTTGCATTATCAAAGAATATTAACTTCAGTCTAGAAAGAGTTCAAACACTCTCAACAACTCCAATTATAATCACTGAAGCTGTTTATACTGTGAAATCAATATTTTTCTACATCATACACACATCGCACTTTGTTTATGATAAGGAGAATTCATCCAGAGCAACATTCAGTCAGCGAGCGCACGCACTGAACAAAACACAGGCTTTTCAGCGATGACTATTCTGAATGCCTCTGACTGGCCATTGCATGCATAAGCTCAACAAGATCCTGTGTGATTTGTTATCAGTGGTGGAAAGAGTACTGACAAATTTGTACTTAAGTACAAGTACTGTTACATTGCTGAAATAATACTCAATTACAAGTGCTGGTGTCAAAACAGTACTTAAGTAAAAGTACAAAAGTACTCCTCTCAAAAAACTACTCAGAGTATTAGTTACTAGTTACTTTTTAGCTGGCGATATTTAATGAATTACCAAAAAAATATTCATTCACATCAAAGTTCTGTGGATATAGCTTTGAATAAAACCCACTTTTATTTTATTGACAAAGTATGTGAATTAGTGGTCATGATAAAAGCATTTCTAACTTAAATACTTTGAAAAATATCAATAGTAAAGTACCCGTGAATCGGAAGTTTGCAACTGACTTCAGTGTTCTGATGCATTTCCAAGTGAAAAGATTGTGACTAGAAGGGATAAAAGCTCTGACAGGAAATTAATGTCTATGTTTATTAATGTCTACACCTACCTTAACCCTAAACCTACCCCTTACAATAATGCAAAAAAATATTAATTATTGTTGTACAGTGTGCGCATGCCTAGTAGCGCCATATGTATCCCTTCTAACCTTAACCCAAGTGAAACATATCCACTCCACCTCTGCTCATAACATAGATTTTTCTCATAACATAGATTTTTTGCTCATAGCAGATTCACAGCTGGATATGGGGTTAAGAATATCTGCTACGTGTATGTTGTTATGTCTGACATCATGCTTCACTACTTCTGGGTCCTAACGCTCTGCCAAATGCCCCAAGAAAACACCAATCTGCTAATATACACCCACGATGTCATGTAATACTGAAAATTATAACCCCTTTATCTCCATACTGAAATCCCAGATGGCCAGTCAGTGCACACGGCAGACAATTTTTTTCCAGTGTATTGACTTGAATGGTTCAACTGTTTGTACAGCTAATTTTTTTAAACGCTTAGCTTAAATATGTAATATTAATTAAATAGTGCTCATAAATGGCTACTGAGATAGTATTCTCAAGTGAAATGATTAGAGGCATTTACATTACATTTGCATTTAATCATTTAGCAGACGCTTTTATCCAAAGCGACTTACAAATGAGAACAATAGAAGCAATCAAACCAACAAGAGAACTACAACAGTATACAAGTGCCATGACAAATCTCAGTTAGTCTAGTACAAAACACGTAGCCAGGGTTTTTTTTTTTTTTTTTTTTTTTTTTTTAAGAATATGCTAGACAAGAAAAGAAATGGTACATGCTAGTATTAGTTGGTTAAGTGCTGGTGAAAAAGATGAGTCTTTAGATGTTTTTGAAAAATGAGTAAAGACTCAGCTGTTCGAATTGAGATCGGGAGGTCATTCCACCAGCTGAGCACAGTCCAGGAAAAGGCCCGTGAGAGTGATTTTGAACCTCTTTTGGAATGGCACCACAAGGAGTCGTTCACTTGCAGAGCGCAAACTTCTGGAGGGCACATAAGATTGAACTAGTGAGCTTAGGTATGTTGGTGCCGTGCCAGTGGTCGTCTTGTAGGCACACATCAGTACCTTGAATTTGATGCAAACGGGCTACTGGTAGCCAGTGTAACCTGATGAGGAGAGGAGTAACGTGAGCTGTTTTTGGCTCATTGAAAACAACCCTCGCTGCTGCATTCTGGATCAGTTGCAGAGGCTTGATAGTACATGCAGGAAGGCCCGCCAGGAGACCATTACAATAGTCCAGTCTGGAGAGAACAAGAGCTTGGACAAGAAGTTGGGTGGCTTGCTCTGACAGGAAGGGTTTAATCTTCCTAATGTTGTATAAGGCAATCTGCAGGACCGGGTCATTGTAGCAATGTGTCTGTGAAGCTTAACTGATGATCCATCACAACTCCTAGGTTTCTGGCTGTCCTGGAAGGAGTTATGGTTGACGAACCCCGCTGTACAGAGAAGTTGTGATGAAACGATGGGTTAGCCGGAACCACCAGCAGTTCTGTCTTAGTAAGGTTGAGCTGAAGGTGATGGTAACTCATCCAGCTAGAAATGTCACTCAGACAGGCTGAAATGCAAGCAACTACCGTCGGGTCATCTGGTTGGAATGAGAAGTAGAGTTGAGTCTCATCAGCGTAGCAGTGATAAGAAAAGCCATGCTTCTGAATGACAGATCCTAATGACGTCATGTAGATGGAGAAGAGAAGTGGTCCAAGTACTGAGCCTTGAGGATTATTAATAGCAAGTTGTTGTGACTTAGAAACTTCACCCCTCCAAGACACCCTGAAGGATCTATCAGAAAGGTAGGACTTAAACCACAGGAGTGCGGTTCCAGAGATGCCCATCTTTCTGAGGGTGGACAGGAGAATCTGGTAATTAATGGTGTCAAAAGCAGCAGAGGTCCAGCAAGATGATTACTGAGGATTTGGAAGCTCTTGCCAGTCGCAGGGCTACAGTAACCGAGATCAGGGCAGTCTCAGTTGAGTGGGCGCTTTTGAAGCTAGATTGGTTGCTGTCCAGGAGGTTGTTCGATACAAGGAACATAGAGAGCTGGTTGAACACAGCTCGCTCAAATGTCTTTGCAATGAATGGAAGAAGGGATACCGGTCTGTAGTTTTCTAGAAGTGCAGGATTTAGAGGGTTTCTTCAGCAGTGGGCTTACCCGAGCCTGCTTAAATGCTGAGGGAAATGTTCCAGAGTGAAGAGAGGAGTTGATAATGTGAGTAAGTGAAGATATGACTGAAGAAGAAATCGCTTGAAGGAGGTGAGTGGGGAATCGGAACAAGTGGACAAGTAGTAGGATGACTGGACAGGATAAGTTTGGAAACGTCCGTCTCTGGAGAGTGGAGAGAAGGAGGAGAGAGAGTGTGCATTAGTCATTGTGAAGTTATCCTCAGTCTGCGGTGTGGAGAATTGGTCACTGATGGGTTCTTGTCTTATTTGTCAAGAAAACTGCAAAGTCGTCAGCTGTAAGAGTCGATGGAGGAGGAGGTGGAGGCGGATTAAGAAGAGAAGAGAAAGTTTTGAAGAGTGTGCGAGCATCACAACAGTTGTTAATTTTGATGTGGTAGTATGATGTTTTAGCAGTGAAGACATTTGCAGAGAAGGAAGAGAGGAGAGACTGATACACACTGAGGTCGGTAGAGTTTCTTGATTTATGCCATTTCCTCTCTGCAGCCCTGAGTTTAGAGCGATGTTCATGTTCATGGAGAACATTGGACAGCCAGGGGGCAGATGGGGTGGTGGTGCGTGCTGGTCTAGACGACAATGGGCAAAAGTTGTCCAAGCAAGAGGTTAGAGTGGAGCAAAGAGTGTCAGTAGCACTGTCCGTGTCCAGAGCTGAAAACTGCGAGAGTGAAGGAAGTGAGGATGAAACCACAGAGGATAGGCGAGATGGAGAGAGAGTGAGCGTAGGTTCCGTCAAAAGGTGGAGTGTGTGCTGCTTCAGGAGGTAAGTGCTAGGTTAGCAGTAATGAGGAAGTGGTCTGAGGTGTGCAGTGGAGTAAACTAAAGAGTTGTCCACGGAGCAACAGCGTGTGTAGATGAGGTCCAGTTGGTTGCCTGATTTGTGAGTCGCTGTAGTAGACACTCGTTTTGAGATCAAATTGAGGCTTGTTAAACCGGTGTTGAAGTCAGCAGCCTGGGGTTTATCTAGGTGGATGTTGAAGTCACCAAGCAGTACCAGAGGAGTACCATCTTCAGGATAGTTTGATAGCAGCACGTCCAACTCCTCCAAGATGTTTCCTAATTGACCTGGGGGACGATAAATGACCACAAAGTGGATTTTAACATGGTGGGTTACAGTAATTGCATGTGATTCTAATAAAACCTGTTACTGTAGGTGATGGTGAAGATCAAATTTCCAATCTTTCGATATAAGGAGACCAGTACCTCCACCCCTCCCAGTCGTACGAGGAGTGTGGGAAACAAGTGAAATAGTGGAGAGGGCTGCGGGAGTGGCAGTGTCTTCAGGTTTGATCCAAATCTCGGTTAGTGCCATGAGGTTGAGACTGGAATGAGTAGCAATAGAAGAAATTAAGTCTGCTTTGTTAACAGCAGAACTGGCAGTTCCAGAGACCAACTGGAATAGAGAGCATAGTAGTAGAGGTCAGAGGGACAGGCCATAGATTTGTCAGATAGGCCTTCCTTCGACGTATATTGCGTGTGCTCTCCGAGTGTTCATAGTTATAGTAGAGATCTGAAAGCACATGGTGAGTACAAGTGACCTAAATAAGTATTTGAGAACAAGCTATACAAAAAGTAAAGAAAGGGGAGTGCCCTGTCGGTGTCCTTGCTCGGTGGAGTCGCACAGGTAGAGTCGAAGGTCTTTACACTCGTCGGCCTTTACACTCGTCGGTCTTTACACTCGTCAGTTCAGCACGTATTTACCAGGGTAAGACCCACAGTAAATAAAACAAAGTTTTCCTAGCAACGACGATCACGCAGTAGTCTAATGAGAAAACGAGGCAAAAACACTTACAAACTGATGTCCTTCTCTGTCGCTCGACTGTTTTTCTTCTGCCAAGGGCTTCCAAAACAGCTAATTAAGTACTTTCCACTGGCTTTGGCCACGCCTCACTATTTAGCAGACCGAAACTGGGTAGTCCCGCGATAGGCAAATGCAAAACCAAGGTGCCACTTCATGGGCATGGACCCAGAAACAGCAGTCCTTACGTCATGACTTAACAAGAGGATTCTCCCCAAAGCCATCAAACTGACTTCATCAGAGCAAGAACGCCATTCTAGAACGGAAGCAAAATTTCCAACTTTGGATTAAAGATTACGACGTCAGACAATTTTTTTTATTTATAATTGAAGTTTTTATTTATTTTTAACATTTTTAACAACAACAAAAACAAAACAAAACAAAAAACAAAAAAAAAAAAAAAAAGAAAGACAGCTTCCAAACACATGATTAATTCACATTTGCATTTTGGGCCCTTATCAATAACCACTACAGACAGACACACACAAAAAAAGATACAGTAAAATCAAATTATAAAGTGCCTATTCATGAAACACCACAAAGATAAAGACTTAACAAAAGAAAAACACACTTAAGTAAAAAAATCCTTCAATCTCAGTCAAAAACCCGTCCCCAAGATTCGTCAAAACCCTCCATATCATCATTAACCCTGGCCAAGAATTTTTCATATGACAAAATTTTTTAGCATACTTTCTTTCCACCTGTTAATCTCTGGAGGAGATGAATCCTTCCACACACTGAGAATCACTCGTGCAGCTGTAAATTACCCCCACCTTTATAACCACAAAATCATATTTCAAAACTCCTGGTAACAGACTGATCCCCTAATAAGCACAATCTTGGTGACATGGGTATTGTCGAGCCAATCCACCTTCCTATACTGTCCATTACTCTTTTGCCAAAAGGGAATAAACTGTCCCACATTCCCAAATAGCATGCAGAAATGTCCCTGGAACTGAGCTGCATTTCCAGCATATATTATTGGGCATAATTCCCATTCTGTGAAGTTTAGAAGGAGTGAAGTACCATCTATGTATTAATTTGTACTGGGTAAATTTACCCCTGGCCTCTCTTATATATTTATTGGAGTGTGACAGAACTTTACACCAATCTTCTTTACCAATGACACAACTCAGATCTCTCTGCCATATGGTCCTCAAATTTTCACATATCTCTTTTTTTAAATTGTTAAATAATTTGTAGAAAAACTGCTGCTCTATGTGCTGAACCAGACAATTCTAAAAAATTCAAAATCCACCACTGCATTTGTACTTTGAGTAAATTTTCCTTTGTTAATACAATCCCTTATTTGTAAATATTTCCAAAAATTAGTTTTCCTAGTCAGACCATATTTTTGGGTTATTTCAACAAAGGACATAAACACTCCCTCTGAATAAAAATCACTTATCCTGTGTATGCCTTTGACAAGCCATTCATTCCAATATCCAGTTTTTTTCCCAATCCGTGCAACAGAGTTGTTCCATAACGAGGCATAAGTTTGTCTTAAATGAGATGCTCCCACAAATCTTGTGTAACCTCTACCCAGACAGCTTTAGAATACATAAGTACCGGGTTATGATGAAAGTCCTGTCCATTATTAGCTGATCCCTGTGAGAGAACATCCAAGGGTGTAAAGGGGTGACTAGTTCCTGTTCAATCTTGATCCAGCTCGGTTCAGAGTCCAACCCTGTCCAGTGTTTGACCAGTCTTGACATTTCAAATGCTAAATTATACAGTTTCACATTTGGAAGAGCCATTCCCCCAAATGTCTCTAGAGGCCCACATTTTCTTTTATATTAACTCTTGGCTTCTTCTTGTTCCACAGAAAATCTTTAATCATTTTCTCAAATTGACTAAATATATGTAAAGGAATTCTTACAGGTAACATCATGGAAACATAATTGAACTGTGGGGCCCACCACCATTTTAATCACATTAATTTTAACCCCATAACGTAAGATTCAATTTTCCCCATTTATCCAATTTGTTTTCATTTTTAGGAGGAGAGGTTCCATATTTGAAAGCATAATGTCCTCTAGGTCTGGGTTTAATAATATTCCTAAATACTTCATACCCGAAGGTAAACACTTGAAAATTGAATGTAGTAATGTATCCAGAATGGCATGATGCTGAAAGCGGCATGCCTTCCGATTTGTACCAATTTATTTTATAACCTGACAACCTTGAATATGATTCAACACATGTGAGCAACGCCGGTAGAGATTGCATGGGATCAGTTAACACTGCTAAGATGTCGTCGGCATACAGAAACAGCTTGTGTTCCGCACCCCCTGCGTGAACACTTCTGATATCTGTATTAGCGCGAATAGCTAGAGCCAGTGGTTCCATAAATATCGTGAAGAGCAGTGGGGACAAAGAACACCCCTGACGGGTCCCGCGTGAGAGATGGAAAAAGTCTGACACACCAATCCATTTGTCAAAACTGCTGCCCTTGGACTGGAATATATAGTTTTCACCCCATCTACAAAATCCAGGCCCCATCCCGAACCTTAAAAGGGTTGCCATAAGAAAGCCCCATTCTACCCGGTCAAAGGCTTTCTCCGCATCAAGCGAGAAGGCCGCCACCGGGTCTAGACTAGATTTACTTTTGTGTATAAGATGAATAAGTCTTCTCATGTTATCACCCGAACACCTATTCTTAATAAAACCAACTTGATCACCATTGATAATATCTGGCAATATCTTATCCAGTCGGGAGGCTAAAACCTTTGCTTACTGGTCGGTAATTCGCTGGATCTGAAATATCCCTATCCTTTTTAGTCAAAAAAGAAGATAATTACATTAGATTAGATTCAACTTTATTGTCACTGCACATGTAAGGTACAAGGCAACGAAACGCAGTTAGCATCTAACCAGAAGAGCAATAAGCAGTAAGTACAGAATCTACAAGGTCTACAATATGTACAACAACTATACAGATAAGTATTATGGACACATTTACAGATTTTAAATACTATCAGCATGATATACAGATAGGTGTACTATGAACATATTATACAGATGAAATATGTGAAGTGTATGTACACTATAGGCAGAACTATGAACATATGAACAATTTAAACTATTGCAATGGAAAGTAAAGTGCATAGAAAATATTTCAGTGTGCAAATGGGTTATTCAGTGTTCCTGGATGAACAGACAGTAGTGCAAGTAATAGCAAGTTTGCTGTTTTTTTGCTTGTTGTAGATAAATAATAAATAAATAAATAAATCAGTAGGATGTAGTGATGAAGTGGGGGAGGAGTCTGTGTGTGTGGTGTCAGAGGGCAGAGTTCAGCAAGGAGACAGCTGTAGGGAAAAAGCTGTTCCTGGATCTGCTGGTCCTTGTCCGGAGGCTCCTGAAGCGCCTCCCGGAGGGCAGCAGAGGTTAAACAGTCCATGGTCAGGGTGAGAGGAGTCCTTAAGAATGCTGCGAGCTCGACGTACACAGCGTTTCCTCTGGATGTCCTCAATAGCAGGAAGTGGTGTCCCTGTGATGCGTTGGGCAGTTTTCACCAACCTCTGCAGTGCTTTGCGGTCAGCCACCGTGCAGTTTCCATACCAGACTGTGATGCAGCTGGTCAGGATGCTCTCGATCGCACACCGGTAAAAGTTCACCACTATGGCTGAAGACAGCTGGTTCTTCTTCAGTGTTCTGAGGAAGAAGAGGCGTTGGTGAGCCTTCTTGACCAGGCTGGAGGTGTTTGTGGTCCAGGACAGGTCCTCCGTGATGGTGGTTCCCAGGAACTTGAAGCTGGAGACACGTTCAACAACCAACCCTTAATGTGGATGGGGTCATGCGTGCTTCCTTTCTTCTTTCCTGAAGTCCACAATGAGCTCCTTTGTTTTACTGGTGTTAAGGAGCAGTTTATTGTCAGCGCACCATGTGGCCAGGTGCTGAACCTCCTCCCTGTAGGCAGTCTCATCGTTGTCACCGATGAGGCCAATCACCGTGGTGTCGTCTGCAAACTTAATAATGGAGTTGGATCCATGCACAGGCTTGCAGTCATGGGTGTACAGGGAGTAGAGGAATGGGCTCAGCACACAGCCCTGCGGTACGCCGGTGTTAAGTGTGATGGTGGTGGAGTGGGTGTGGCCTGACCGAACATGCTGAGGCCTGTTGGTCAGAAAAGTCCATGATCAAGTTGCAGAGGGAGGTGTTAATGTCCAGGTCTCCAAGTTTTGTGGTCAGCTTGGAGGGAATGACGGTGTTAAATGCTGAAACTGAAGTCAACAAACAACATCCGTACATATGTGTTGTTATTGTCCAGGTGTGTGAGTGCAGAGTGCAGCACTGTGCATACTGCATCCTCTGTGCTCCTGTTTCTGCGGTAGGCAAATTGATGTGGGTCCAGTGTGGGTGGGAGGCAGTCACTTTGAGGTGTGCTAGGGACCAATCGCTCAAAGCACTTCATAATGATGGGTGTGAGTGCTACAGGGCGGTAGTCATTTAAGCACATCGGGGAGGAGTGTTTCGGTACTGGCACAATGGATGTGGACTTAAAAAATGTTGGCACAGTTGCTTGGGTGAGGGACAGGTTGAAAATGTCTGTGAAGACCCCTGCAAGCTGCTCTGCACATGCTCTAAGCACACATCCAGGAATGCTGTCCGGGCCGGCAGCCTTGTGTGCATTGATCCGGCTTAATGCAGTGTGGACATCTGTGGAGGTGAGTTTGAGGGGTTGGCGGTCTGCTGAGTGTGTGGTTTTGGTGGCCGTCTCCTTGCTGTCGCTGTTGAAGCGAGCATAAAAGTCATTTAGCTCGTTAAGGAAGGAGACGTCCGTGACCGTTGGAGTGGAGTTGCTTGGCTTGTAGCCACTGATGACCTGGATGCCCTGCCACATGCGTCGGGGGTCAGAGTTGGAAAAGTGTTCCTCTACCTTCAGCTTGTAGCAGTACTTGGCCTTTTTGATGCCCCTTTTCAGGTTAGCCCTGGATTTACTGTAGGCCTGCACGTCATCTGACCTGAAGTCAGTGTTGCGGGCTTTCAGCAGAGTTCGCACCTCCTTGTTCATCCATGGCTTCTGATTAGGGTATGTTGTGATCTGTTTTTTCTGATGTAACACTGTCAATGGTGGTGTTGATGTAAGTCAGTACAGAGGAGGTATAGATATCAATGTCCGTGTGAGAGCCACAGGCAGCCTGAGAAGCAAACATACTCCAGTCCGTGTGTTGAAACCTGTCCTGAAGTAAAGAGTCTGCTCCAGATGGCCACACTTTGATGGTTCCTCACTGATGGCTTCACACGGTTTGATGAGGGGTGAATACTTGGGGGTGAGAAACAAAGAAAGGTGATCAGACTGTCCGAGGTGGGGGAGGGGGGTCGCGGTGTAAGCTCCATCAATGTTTGTGTAAACATGATCCAAAGTTTTGTCTCCTCTGGTGTGGCAGGAAACATGCTGGTGAAATTTGGGGAGCACTGTCTTTAATTTGTAGTGATTAAAATCACCTGCGACAATAAAAGCAGCCTCCGGGTGAGCAGACTGTTGTTTACTAATGTTCGTTCAAAGCAAGCTTGGCATTAGCATCTGGTGGAATATAGACTGCAGTTATTATGGTGGAAGTGAACTCCCGCGGCAGATAAAAAGGTCTACACTTAACCTTGAGAAACTCTAGGTTAGCTGAGCAGTGTCTCGTACAGTGTTCGTACACCAAGCTTTGTTGACATAAATGCTAAATCCACCACCTCTCCTGGCTGGAGTCATCTGCTGTTCTATCTGCCCCGGAGCGTGTAGCGTCCGGCTAGCTCAATAGCATTATCGGGTTACGTCTTTGTGTAGCCATGTTTCTGTGAAAACCATGACATTGCAGTCCAAAAGTCTCTTACTGTGGGTGATGCGATGTCGTGTGTATGATGTTAAAGCAAAGCTGTTTCAGTACGAACAGACCCGAGATGAGCAGGAAAAAATACTGCAAAATTGCAAAAACTGGAGAGACGCTGAGCCTCGCGATGTGTACGCACCGCCATCTTGGTCTAATTTTAGGAATAAGGGAGATAAGTGCATCATTAAATGTACCCGGTAAGGAGCCTATTTCTAGTGCCTCAAGATAAACTTTATGCAAGACTGGAGCCAGAATATCAATATATTTCTTATAATATTCAATCGGGAAGCCATCCAAACCTGGCGACTTCCCATTTTTCATTGATGAAATAGCAGCTCTGACCTCTTCTTCCATTATAGGTGCATCCAGCCTTGCTGTTTTGTTCACTAGAAAGAGTTGGTAATTGTAGACCTGAGAAAAATGTTTCCACAACCTCCTCCTCATTAAGCGCACCAGCAGAAGTATACACGTCTTGATAGAATGATTTGAAAATTGAGTTTATTTCCTTTGATGAGGTTACCACTTGGTTATTCTTTTTTAATCATGATATATTATTTAGGTTATCTTGCTGCTTCAGTTGTCTCGCTAATAATCTACCATTCTTTTCACCACCTTCATAAAATTTTGTTCTAAGCCTAAAGGCAGGCATATTCAGCCTTTTTATTATAAACATCATTTAAATGATATTTTAATTTACAAATAGTCTGGTATTTATCATTGGAATATTGTCTCGCCAAATCCTTCTCCAATTCACGTATTTCTTTTTCCAAATTTTTTTCTCTTTCTAAATTACTTTTTTTTAACTTTTGTCGCATATGCAATTATCTTTCCTCTTATATATGCTTTGGACGCTTCCCAAACTGTGGCTACTTTATCTGTGGAACCCATATTGATTTCAAAGAAAAATTTCAGATCCTTTGCTAACTCCTCACTAACATTTTATTTTGCAACAACATAGTATTGAGCCTCCAGCGACCCCTCTCTTGTTTTATCCGTGTTCAAATCGATTTGCAACCTCTACTGTGGCATGATCACTAATGGCAATGGTTACCAATCTCACAACCTACAATTGCATCTACCAAAGACTTTGATATTAAGACGAAATCTATCCTTGAGTATGTTTTATGACAATTAGAGTAAAATGTATATTCCCTTGAACTAGGATTAACTAAACCCTCCAGATGTCTACTAGACTAAGGTCCTCCGCCAAACAAATGAATAGCCTCTCTGTCCCTAGGTGACGACCTACCCCTGGTTTGGCTCTTGTCAATTATCCCATCCATCACCTGGTTGAAATCTCCGGCCAATATAACCTGCCCCTCACGATCCCCTATTATCTTGTTAATTCCATGAAAAAAATCTGGCTCCTCTTTATTAGGTGCATAAATATTACACAAAATTTGTTCGAACCCCATTAATTAAAGCTTCCAAACATATAATGCGCCCTTCCTTATCATTATATTTTTTCAGCATCAACAAAGCTTAAATTTTTATTAATAAGGATCAAAACACCATTTTGTTTGCTTGAATATGAACTATGAAAGACGGTGCCCACCCAACAATCTCTTTTAAACTTTTTTGCCTCTTCCTCTCCTACAATGTGGAGATTCCTGGATAAATGCTATATCTGTATTTTTAGATTTTAAATATGTCAGAACCTTCCTCCTTTTAACTGGGTTTCCCACATCCTTTTATGTTCCATGATATTATTTTTAATATACCTATTCATCTTTATCTAAAAAAAAATAAAAAAATAAATAAATAATAATAATAATAAATTGGAGGACATTCCCTGTCGCGCTTTACAACCCTGGCCAAAGCCAAAAACATTACACAACTCAAATATATATGTATAGGCACTCAATATTACAAAAACATATCTGGCCCATTCAAACTAGCTGTCTTAGAAAAATCAAACATGAACAAAATGAACACCCTTCTTTGCATCGCAACCCAGAACAACGTTGCTAAGCGACTCCCACCCATCCCGAACTAACTCTAGCTTGAGTCACTAAACTTTACTTGGTCCGTGAGACACATTAGATGTCCGACAGCAGCACAACCCATGCAGTCCCATTAGACCCATTGTTTTGTTACCTTATAGTTTTCAGTTGACAAACACTTCTCCATATGTTACATTAAGTCCCGCACTCCTCTAAGTCGACTCCTGCAGAAATGTCGCAGCCTTCTTCCCATCTTTGAACATTTTCTTTGTCCGTTCCAACATAAACATAAGTGTTGCAGGATAAGCCAGCCTATGCTTCACTTGTAGCTATCGAAGACGCTTTTTCGCCAGGTTGAACGCTTTTCTCTTCTCCGCCAACTCCCTCGTAACATCCTCAAAGAAGGAAAGCTTAGCACCTTCCCAGTCGAACCCCGTTTCTCTCGGGCCACTCGTATTACTTTCTCCCTGGCAGATGAACGAGGAAAAGCGGACAAGTATCGCCCTGGGAGGTTTTTTAGGATCCGGCATTGGTACAGGGAACGATGCGCAACGTTCAATTTTAAATTCACTTCCAGAAAGCTCAAATGCTTTATATCCAGAATCTTCGTCACATATTGATCCACTTTTCCAGGTTCCTCCACACCTTCTTAAGTCCGACAATCTGTACATTATTTCTACTGCGGTTTTCAAGGTCCTCCACGCGTGACCACAACACCTCCAGCCTCTCCCCGCATTTTGTCCACTTTGCTAGTACGGGAAGTTACTGTTAACCTATTAACAGTTTTTTTTTTTCCGTAGCGTTTTTACAAAATTGTACAGTTAAAATTAAACGTATTTTTTACAGTGTATGGTAGAATATACTTGTGCGAAAAGTGTCTTTGGTACTGTCATGACGCCCTGCTAATTGAGGCATTGACGTGACGTGACATACAGCCAAGTATGGTAAACCGAAAACCAAAACGGAGCATTGCACCAAAAACACCAAAGTGCACACACACAGCAGTGAACACACACCCGGAGCAGTGGGTATCATTTATGCTGCAGCGCCCGGGGAGCAGTTGGGGGTTCGGTGCCTTGCTCAAGGGCACCTCAGTCATGGTATTGACGGCCTGAGACTCAAACCCACAACCTTAGGGTTAGGAGTCAAACTCTCTAACCACTAGGCCATGACTTCCCCAATTGTAACGTATCCGTGGAGCTTTGAGCTCTGTTTAGTCTTTCATTCATGGGCTGGCTCATTTATGGTTTCAATGTTGCATTGTTCAGCAGTGTTTAACACATCTTTTCAGTGTACTTCAAAGTAGGATTCATCCCTCTAATTATGAAAGCGATGCATAAGAGCTTCAGTTAAATTCATGGCTGAACCCAAATCAAGAGATGGTGATTAAAGAATATGGGAGGGGGGATCTTGTGTCATCAAAGAGCTCGGTGAAGGTCACTAAAAGAACAATGAATTCCAGGACCATTTGAGCAAGTAGTCCACATGCATCTCCACTGTTTTCTTTAGATATTTCCTCTAGCACACGAATCACTGCAGGTAATAGTTTAAGTACAGTATTGCAAGCCATATGCTGGCAAGCCCATGTTATGTCACTTAATTTTTTGCAGCTCTTTGGGTGCACAGTCATACATTTCTTTCTGTACGTCAAGCCACTTGTTATGAATGTAGGAACCGGACATGAATGAACATGCACACCAGTAAGCTGATAACTCACAAATATCAGCTTATTAAAATAGCTAATTTTCCCCATTGACATGCACATCAGTAACCTGACAACGCAAGTAAGCTGTTTACATGACTTCATTAATAAATCAGGTTATTTCCCTGTAGTGACGTCAAAATACAAACCCGATTCCAAAAAAGTTGGGACACTGTACAAATTGTGAATAAAAACAGAATGCAATGATGTGAAAGTTTCAAATTTCAATATTTTATTCAGAATACAACATAGATGAAATATCAAATGTTTAAACTGAGAAATGTAACTGATATAGTATAATTTTAAGGGAAAAATAAGTCGATTTTAAATTTCATGGCATCAACACATCTCAAAAAAGTTGGGACAAGGCCATTTTTACCACTGTGTGGCATCCCCTCTTCTTTTTATAACAGTCTGCAAATGTCGGAGACAAGTTGCTCAAGTTTAGGAATAGGAATGTTGTCCCATTCTTGTCTAATACAGGCTTCAAGTTGCTCAACTGTCTTAGGTCTTCTTTGTCGCATCTTCCTCTTTATGATGCACCAAATGTTTTCTATGGGTGAAAGATCTGGACTGCTGGCCATTTCAGTACCCGGATCCTCCTTCTACGCAGCCATGATGTTGTAATTGATGCAGTATGTGGTCTGGCATTGTCATGCTGGAAAATGCAAGGTCTTTCCTGAAAGAGACGATGTCTGGATGGGAGCACATGTTGTTCTAGAACTTGGATATACCTTTCAGCATTGATGGTGCCTTTCCAGATGTGTAAGCTGCCCCTGCCACACGCACTCATGCAACCCCATACCATCAGAGATGCAGGCTTCTGAACTGAGCGCTGATAACAACTTGGGTTGTCCTTGTCCTCTTTAGTCTGGATGACATGGTGTCCCAGTTTTCAAAAAAGAACTTCAAATTTTGATTCGTCTGACCACAGAACAGTTTTCCACTTTGACACAGTCCATTTTAAATTAGCCTTGGCCCAGAGAAAACGCCTGCACTTCTGGATCATGTTTAGATATGGCTTCTTTTCTGACCTATAGAGTTTTAGCCGGCAACGGCGAATGGCACGGTGGATTGTGTTCACTGGACAATGTTTTCTGGAAGTATTCCTGAGCCCACGTTGTGATTTCCATTACAGTAGCATTCCTGTATGTGATGCAGTACCATCTAAGGGCCCGAAATCATGGGCATCCAGTATGGTTTTCCGGCCTTGACCCTTACACACAGAGATTGTTCCAGATTCTCTGAATCTTTGGATGATATTATGCACTGTAGATGATGATTACTTCAAACTCTTTGCAATTTTTCTCTGAGAAACTCCTGTCTGATATTGCTCCACTATTTTTCGCAGCAGCATTGGGGAAATTGGTGATCCTCTGTCCATCTTGACTTCTGAGAGACACTGCCACTCTAAGAGGCTCTTTTTATACCCAATCATGTTGCCAATTGACCTAATAAGTTGCAAATTGGTCCTCCAGCTGTTCCTTATATGTACATTTAACTTTTCCGGCCTCTTATTGCTACCTGTCCCAACTTTTTTTGAATGTGTAGCTCTCATGAAATCCAAAATGAGCCAATGTTTGGCATGACATTTCAAAATGTCTCAATTTCAACATTTGATATGTTATCTATATTCTGTTGTGAATAAAATATAAGTTTATGAGATTTGTAAATTATTCCATTCCTTTTTTACTCACAATTTGTACAGTGTCCCAACTTTTTTGGAATCGGGTTTGTATAATCATTTGCATATCTGACTCGGAGTATTCCATACCTTTGTCAGTTGTGATGTTAAATTAAGCTTGCAACATGTCAACTTGCAATATTTCGGAAACTTAGGCTACAGCTCATATATTATCCTCTCATGCAATTATAAATGCAGCATTGTGACTGAACCACTTCTACTTCTGCTGCGTGAGACGAGAACAAATTTGTCTCATTTTCTGAGTCATGAAAAAGTCTGCTTTTGTGATATATTTCCTTCTTTCTTTTCTGCAAGAAGTTTGCTCGGTCCAGATGCTCTTAACTCTGCACTAACGATGCGTTTCTGTCACATATAAAACATGCACTACAGTAAGCCAGGTTTTTGCGTTTACATGCCGTGTGAAATCGGAGTCAGAGGCAACCTGTTGCGACCGGTTTATGCTTACGCCGTTTATGACCTTACTCAGATAAAAGAAAACGTCTCTAGGTTACGTATGTAACCCTAGTTCCTCGAGGGAACGAGACGCTGCGTCGAACGCTTTGGGGAACGCATCTAGCATGAGCGACTCTGAATATCGTGTGAAATAAGTCCAATGAAAAGAGCGTGACGTCACGGGCGGGGTGACGTAAACGACCAGGAAGCTATAAAAGCACATGCCGTGCAGCTGGCATCAGCTTCGAGTACCAGCAAGCGCCGGCAGGGGTGCCGGGGGGTATGGCTCCGAGACGCAGCGTCTCGTTCCCTCGAGGAACTAGAGTTAACATACGTAACCTAGAGACGTTCCTCTTCAGGAACTCGAGCTGCGTCGAACGCTTTGGGGAACGAGTACCAACACTGCCAGACTACCAAACCCCTGCCTAGTGTGTATCCGCAGAGCACAGCTTAGGACGAGAGGACGGATGCGCCTGGAGTGACCGGCATGTCTAGGCCGTAAAATCTTGCAAATGTAGAGGGCGTGGACCACCCCGCAGCGTTGCAGATGTCCAGCATGGATACACCTGCCAAAAAAGCCTTGGAGGCCGCCATACCCCGTGTGGAGTGAGCCTTGGCTCCCAACAGCGTGGGACGACCAGAGGACTCATAGGTGGCATTGATAGCCTCGACTATCCAACGACTAATAGACTGCTTAGAAGCAGGAAAACCCCTCTTGGGGGGACCATAGCATACAAGCAATTGGTCTGTTTTTTCTCCACAGGGCAGCTCTGTGGACGTATGCGTCCAGTGCTCGAACTGGACACATACAATTTAGCTTCTCTTGGTCGGGCTCCCGAAAGGGAGGAGGACAGAAAGCCTGCAGCACTACAGGTTGTGGTGTGACAGAGGGGGACCTTAGGAACATATCCCGCTCGAGGATATATGAACGCTTTGGTCATGCCAGGTGCAAAGTCCAGATATGTAGGGGCCACTGAGAGGGCCTGCAAGTCTCCTACTCTCCTCAGAGAGGTAATGGCCAACAGAAAGGCGGTTTTTAAGTGTCAGATGTCTGTCTGAGATATCTTGAATAGGCTCAAATGGAGGTCTGCACAACGCCTCTAGCACCACAACCAAGTCCCACGGGGCAATACGGGACCGTACTGGAGGTCTCAGCCTCAGCGCACCGCGGAGGAAACGTGTAACTAAGGGGTGTCTTCCCAAAGACTGACCATCGAGAAGGGCGTGGTAGGCCGCAATGGCCGCCACGTAGACCTTCAGCATGGAGTGGGTCAACCCTGCAGAGAACCTGGCCTGTAGGAACTCCAGAACTGTACCAACTGGGCAGTTTACTGGGTCTAGCTGGCGGTCTCTGCACCATGAGGTGAAAAGTTTCCACCTCAGGGCGTACAGTTTCCTCGTTGAGGGAGCTCTGGATTGGAGGAGGGTCTCAACAACCTCGGTTGAGAGACCGGATGCTATGAACTGCACCCCCTCAGGGGCCACACCCACAGCTTCCACAGCTCCGGGCGAGGGTGAATTATCGTGCCCTGCGCCTGTGAGAGTAGGTCTGCCCTGATCGGTATCTCCCAAGGAGAGCCGTCGAGGAGCGAGACCAGATCTGCGAAACCATACTCGGCCCGGCCAGAACGGGGCTACTAACAATAGACGGACCCCGTCCCGGCGTACTCTCGCCAGAACTCCCGGGAGCAGAGCAATAGGGGGAAATGCGTACAGACGAAGCCTCGGCCAGGTCTGTACCATAGCGTCCAGTCCCAGGGGAGCTGGATGAACTAGAGAGAACCATCCTGAGTTGCAAAGAGGTCTACTTGAGCTCTGCCAAAAATTCTCCATATCTGCTCCACCACCTCGGGGTGAAGCTTCCATTCCCCGGGCCTCGGCCCCTGCCTCGACAGTATGTCTGCTCCCACATTCAGCTTCCCAGGAAATATACTGCTCTGAGTGAGAGGAGTTTGTCCTGGGACCACACAAGGATCTGGTGCGCCCAGCTTGTACAAGGGGCGCGAACGCAGACCTCCCTGGTGGTTGATGTAAGAGACCACCGATGTGTTGTCGGTGCGCACCAACACATGGTGATCCCTTAGGTCTGGGAGGAAGTGCTTCAGTGCACGATAAACTGCTAGCATTTCTAGACAATTGATATGCCATGTCAGATGGCGACCGCTCCACAGACCGCGGGCAGGGTGGCCACTCATGACCGCACCCCAACCAGTGAGGGAAGCATCCGTCACTAGTGTTACACGGCGACCAGGAGCTCCCAGCACTGGGCCCTGATTCAAGAACCAAGGTTTCTTCCACATGTCTAAGGCACGGAGGCAGCGCCGCGTGACCTTGATAGTTCGAAGTGGATTGCCCCTCGGGGAAAATCCCTTGGTTTGACAATGAGTGACTGGCCTTCTTTGACTCTCTCGACTGAGATGAGGATCGACTCGATACGAGCAGGGGACAATCGTGCCTGCATCGCGGTCGAATCCCATACTACGCCTAGATAGGTGGTTCTCTGAACCGGAGAAAGTACACTCTTCTTGGCGTTCAGTCTCAAACCCAGCTCCCCCATATGTGCGAGAACGACATCTCGATGCCTGAGCCGCAACCTGCTCTGACTGAGCTAAAATCAACCAATCTTCGATGTAGTTGAGAATGCGGATGCCCTGCATGTGCAGGGGGACCAGAGCCGCATCTACACATTTCGTGAACGTGCGGGGTGAGAGTGCAAGGCCAAAGGGAAGTACTCGATATTGGTAAGCTTCGCCCCCGAAAGCAAACCTCAGAAACTTCCTGTGTTGTGGAAATGATGGATACGTGGAAGTATGCATCTTTGAGATCTATTGTGACAAAACCAGTACTCGGACCTGATCTGCGCTACAACATGCTTGATCGTGAGCATTTTGAACTTCAGTCTCATAACTGATCGATTTAAGACCCGCAGGTCTATGATCGGACGCAACCCCCCATCCTTCTTTGGAACTATGAAATACCGGCTGTAAAATCCGGATTCCCTGTCTTGAGGAGGGACCACCTCGATGGCCTCCTTCTCTAATAGGGCTTTCACTTCTTGTTCCATAACCAGACCCTGCTCGGGGCCGACTGTCGTCGGAGTAACCCCGTTGAACATCGGCGGTGCAGAGCCGAACTGAATACGGTAGCCTTTCTCTACCGTATGCAGGACCCATTGAGATACATTTGGCAGTAGTTTCCACGCTGGCAAATAATCTACTAAGGGAATCAGTCTCTCGAGACTGACCTCTGGTGTAAGAGGCCCCCGCAGGGGTGGCGAGCGTCTCAGTCCCGCTACGCGCACGGGTGGATGATTCTGAGAGTGATGCTCGCTGGGGGACCGCTGCGCCCTGGAACACTGGCAGGGTTGGCAGACCGGCCCCCAGAGGGCGCTGAGGCGAGACGGGCACCGTGTACTGCGGTGTGCACCGCTCTACCCCAGCAGAGGCTGCCCTCAAATCTTGTTTGGGCCTCGAAGACCTCGGCCGAGAGCGTCGCTAAGACTCCCGTTCCCTTAGCGGGGGAGCACTAGAGGCGACGTTCTGCTTTTGAGCCTCTCGGTGTGAGGAGCTAGGGTGCAGCTGGGGCATCTCCCGCCCAGATGCCCCGAGGGAGCGACAAGGGAGGAATTTATGGAACGCCGCCGCCTGTTTGCGAGCCTCCTGGAACCTGTCGACAACAGTGTTGACTGCGTCGCCGAACAGGCCAGAAGGCTGGATCGGGGCGTCCATAAGGCAGACCCTGTCCCGCTCTTTCATTTCAGACAGGGTCAGCCACAAATGCCTCTCCGCTGCCACCATACCTGCCATGGACCGCCCAATCGCTCGGGCGGTCTCCTTGGTGGCGCGGAGGGAGAGATCAGCGGTCCTTCTGAGCTCAGTGATGTCATCGGACTTGATCTCCTCTCCCTCATCAAGCTCCTTCAGCAGGTCAGCCTGGTACGCCTGTAACACCCCCATGGTGTGCAGACAAGCACCAGCCTGACCTGCTGCCATATACCCCTTTGCCCACCAGAGCCGACGTTGTTCTGAGCGGCTTGGAGGGCAATGCCGGGGCCTTCAGAGACGATGCAGTACCGGGGGGACAGATAGCTCGCGAGCGTCTGTTCCACCCCGGGGCATCGCTCTGTAGCCGCGCTCTGTAATCCCCACTACATTGCTATAGTAATCTGAAGAGGGGATATACAGGCGGGCTGAGAATGGCCTCTTCCACGATCTAGCGATCTCTTCATGTAGATCGGCAAAAAATGGAAGGCCCCGGCAAGGAGGTGGCTGACTCGCCCGCAGAAAGCGTTCGTCGAGCTTGCTTTTCTGCGGTTCGGTTGTTTTCTCGGCGGGCCAGTCAAGACTCAACTTGGCCACCACACGAGTCACCACCTCCAAGAGCTCCTCATACCTCGGCAAGTGGGGTGGCGAATCCCTGTCGACAGACTCCACATCGACCTCCTCGGAGGAAGAGAGGCGGAGTGTCGATCCCTCTCCCTGGGTGGAAGGAACCGCAGAGCGTGCTTCCGACTCCAGAGATTGGGCGCCGGATCTGGCAGAAGTGGAAGGAGATAGGGACTCGCCCGTCTCCATTCCCTCTGTCAGATCCACTTGCGAACCCCATGAGTGCAGCTGCCGTTCTGCCTCGGCAGAAGTGGGGCCAGCACCGCGGGGAACGCTGGCGAAGGCTCCCTCCTTGAAGAGAGCCCTCCGGGAATGAAGCAGCCGCACCGACATCCTCTCACAATGCGGACAGTCGGCCCCCTCGAGAGCCGACTCGGCGTGCTTCGAACCCAGGCAGACCACGCACAGACTGTGTGTATCCCCGCTCGTAATGTAGCGCGGGCAGGGAGGGACACACAGTCTGAAACGCGATCCGGATTCGCCTTTAGAATGCTTAGATTTCGCCTTGCACTTTGACATTGCTTGGAGCTCTACTGGACAGACAACAGTAAATAAGACTCACAAGAGACAACTGAGGACATTCACACACAGAGCGCTTGCTGAAGACGCGAAGCTGATGCCAGCTGCGCGGCATGTGCTTTTATAGCTTCCTGGTCACTTACGTCACCCCGCCCGTGACGTCACGCTCTTTCATTGGACTGATTTCACATGATATTCAGAGTCGCTCATGCTAGACGCGTTCCCCAAAGCGTTCGACGCAGCTCGAGTTCCTGAAGAATAACCTTAAAAACATTAAATTAAACTCTCCGCTTTCAGAATAATAAACATAATCTACACAATAACACACACAAAAACCCCCTCAGTAACATTCAGCTTGGGGGACTGCTTTCACGGTGTCAACTAACACTAAATTAAGGCAATGGGCATTGCAGTGTACATAAAATGCCTACTTGGCCACCTCCTAAATACAACTCTGGACACCAGATTGCTTGCCACTCATAGGCTTGCCCAACCAGATTACTCCAGTAGTCAAGGCCATATCTTTTCAAGAATATGGATGATTTTTTTCTGTCAGTCCAGCAGCATGGAGGCTGGCACTCTGCAGCTTCACAATGTAAGGAGCTTTCCTTAACTGCTCCTTGATAATATCTTAGCACTAAAGAGATCCTGTTTTTCTTTTTTTTTGGTATCTTTAGTTTCATCAGCCATAATGGCAAACACCTCACTTTCCTTGACCTCATTAATGATGGAGACACACCATTTCTGCCAATGTGACGTGTGTTGCATTTGTTGCATTTTGAGACCCCGCCAATTTCTTAACAGTTGGGTCATGGTTGCCAATGACATTCCATTTTTCTAAAAGTTTCCCTTGTTGTCTGCATCAGCTGTCTTCGTGTGACCCCTCTGGGATGTATTCTGGGTTGCAGTTAACAGCAAGACTTCAGCTACAGTTTTTATGTGCAATTTTCCTGTATTTGCTTTTTGTGATCTTTATTTAAAAGTCATTAAAGATGAATCAGTCTTTTTTCTTCTTTCAAATTCCTTCCAAGCGATCATTGCATTTATGTGTGACCGTGACTTTGCATGAGTAGCAAATCCACCATCTCTGAAAGTTGCCTTTTTTCCAATTTTTATATCCCACAGCAGATGTAAAGACTGAATCTGTGTTTACAAGGCCAAAGTTTCTACAAGCGAAACAGTACACTGAGTACTGTTTTTGGGAATATTCTATCCGTGGGTGTAAACTGCACCATGAGCAGGGGTGTGCACAGACATTTTGAGGGGCAGTGGCTGAAACTGAAAAAAGGGGCACTACGGGTACGGGTTGGGGACTTTATTAAAGATGTTTTTTAAAGAATAATCACAACTACGTATTGCTGATAACAAACTATTTATATATTTACATATAAATGTTTTACATGTTGATGTTCCTTTTTTTTTTTTTTTACAGCAAAACCTTTCTATTCGATACCATGTCCTGAAAGATCTTGAAAACTTATCTTTGATGATTGGGATGTCTTTTTCAATGGCCAGAAGCAGAAGATCATTAAGTCGTTCTTGTCCACATGCATTACGAAGTTTAGTTTTCACCAGATTTAACTTTGAGAATGATTGTTCAACAGAGGCTGTGGAGATGGGAGATGGACAGTGTTGCAGAGATTTTCAGCAGCTTGAAAAGTGTTGGAAACACAACATGAGCTCTTTGAATTCTTTGAAGTCTTTGAATGTTTCCAAAATTCCATTGGCACTTTTTTGTGAGCATGTGAAGAGGGTGAAGAGTGGAAAACTCTAAGCTCAGTTAGCAGCTGTTCTTCCACTTCTTGAAAACTGTAGAACTCACAGAGAGTATGGGCACCATTCGTGCTTCAGCATTTCCACTTTGATGGTTCAATCAAACAATGCAGTGTCAGTGTTGCCTTTCTCTTGAAATTGTCTGTGGAGTTCCTGAATCAGGGAATCCATAAAAGTGAAGTACATCCTTCCTCTGTAGTACTCCTCTAGAGTCTGTGGCTGGTGGTCTTCTGTTGCTGATGTGGAGCAGTACTTAGGGTGCTTTCACATCTCTAGTTCGGTTCATTTGGTCCGAACCAAGGGGAAACAATTATACATTGTAGCATTTTTCAGTTTACCAAGTTCCTTTTCACACCACACTGATTGCTTTGGTCCGAACCAATTAAAACGAACCAAAATGCAGTCACATGACAACATCCACATCGCTCATTGGCCATGACGTATTTCCTAAACTGCTTTTCAATTGGTCAGAATTTACGTACGGGAAAATTCCAACATAAGAGGAAAAGCCAGCAAACAACACGGAGACAACACAACTATGAAGAGACTGCGCGTGCTGGTTTTGTCCCTGGCCATAATCTATTACATTGTTTGTATACACCACAATATGCAAACACTACATTTCTATAATGAAGCACGGATGCGGCTTGAAAACAACGTTCTAATGCACTGCAAACGGCGAGCGGGATCGCTCGTAACTTCAAGTGGAGGCGTGCATTAATCCACGAGCTGCCATGCTAAAGGATCACATTCTCACCACAAATGAACCACTCCAGAGTTCGTTTGAAAGCGTACCGAGACCACCTCTTCAAGCAGGTCTCGGTACGCTTGTTTGGACCGCCTTTGGTGCACACCCGAGTGCGATTGCTGCTTTCACACCTGCCCAAACGAACCGCACCAAAGGGGGAAACGAACTCTGGTACGATTCAACCGAACTAAATGAGGCAGGTGTGAAAGCACCCTTAAACATTTGTTGGTACTTTTTGCCGTCTCGCTTGCCCTGGAATTTCTTCAGGCACGTTGATCCCTCTTGTCTCTGCTTGAATGGTAGCATTGTGATATATTTCTTTGAATTCAAAGTTAATTCTGTGCAGCAGCATGTTTGCTTCCCCTACAGTTGGATTAGGTGGCTCAGACTTTGTCAGATCTTCTAGGAATTGCACAACTGCAGGGAGGGCTTCTTTAGGGCTGTTTCCCTGCAGTTCTATCGGGTGTCTGAGAGCTTCTGTAGCTCAAGGGCACGCTGGCCTGGATTCATGGTTTTCTGTGTTTATACAAATGCTGCATGTCGTTTTGTGGAGTTGGCAATGAAGGTGTAAAGTTTTTCAACTACTTTGAAAAAACTGACAAAGTGTATGCTAGACTTAGCGCTCTCCACTAGAACAAGGTTCTGCCCACACTGCCAAAAGCACCAAAAGTTGGTTAAATGACCATGGTGTTGGTGTGCTTGACTGGCCAGCAAACTCACCAGCAAACTCACCAGTATTGGTCTTATGAAGTATTCAAATTTGTTGAGATAGTAAATTGGTGGGTTTTTGTTAAATGTGAGCCAAAATCATCACAATTAAAAGAACCCAGGACTTAAACTACTTCAGTCTGTGTGCACTGAATTTATTTAATACACAAGTTTCACAATTTGAGTTGAATTACTGAAATAAATGAACTTTTCCATGACATTTTAATTTATAAAGATGCACCTGTATGTCCTTAACTTTCAGCTGGTTCTCCTTCAGCACAGTCATTCATTACTAGGTTTTCAAGTTGTTCTCCTGTTGTTGACTGAACATCACAAAGCTGAATAAAGCGCTCCTTTATCATCATGTCATGCACATAACACACAACAAAGGACACCTGCTCAATGTGTGAAACATCAGTTGTCTCATCAAGGAAAATATTGATGCTTCCCTAACTTCCTTCAGTATGGAGCGTTTCACATAAACAGCTAGGGCTCTAATTAGGTCATTTTGTATTCGGTTAGAGGGGAGAGACACCTGAGATTTTTGATGTGATGCCTGTTCTTCCTTGATTTTGTCAAGATGAAGCTTCAGTACACTGTCATATTGGCCAACCAACTCCACAAGCTCTAAGAAATTTCCTTTGTTTGAACCTGACAGGCTTTCATCATTACCTCTGATGGCCATGCCTTGTTTTGCTAAGTACAATATAATATTGATTAGTCGGTAGATAATCTCCCTGTTGTTTTGCCTTTCTCTTTTTTTGGCTGCTTGCATTTCAAAGTCTGCTTTTTCTAAAGCTGCATCCAATGCTTTTCTTTTAAAGGCATTCCACCGAATCATGCCTAGCATGTGTGACTGTTCTGGTATGCTCCTTCATTTTTCCTTTAGCCTGCTTCCATAGACTCACCCCTACTGACTTCCAACCTGTCCTGCTCTTATCCTTCTCATCATTCATGAAAATCCTGCAGCTGAAACAGTAAATCGCATCATTCTCAGGAGAATACTCTAGCCAGGGGTGTTCTTCATACCATTGCCTCTGAAATGATCGTCCTTGTTCATTTTTTGAGAACTGCAAAATTGGATGACAGGGTCCTACTAAATTTGAAAATTTTGTGAAGGCCGCATTGTATGTTATATTGTATTTCTTTACTTGGGCAGGATCTGACGGATTTTGTAACTGGAACAACAAATCTTCTGGTTCTTTCTTTCTTGTGTACACTGCTGTGGCTGCCTACATCTACTTGTTCTGCCTCTGTCTCTTCTCTCTCTGTCTCCCTGTATTGCCTTTCTATTTCAATCTGAATATTTTCTGTCTCTGGCTCAGTTCCACGACCTTCACTTTGATTTATTTGAGTTGACTCTGAGGCAGAATCATCTTAATATAGAAAATGAATAACAAACTTTTTACAATCACATTATAAATACTGCTTAATGCCTATTCAATTTATGTTGTTGTAATTGTCTATCTTTCTTCTTGTCACACTATAGCACAGGGGTGCTCAAGCTCAGTTCTGATGGGCCATTAACCTGCAGATTTTAGCTCCAACTTGCCTCTAACGCACCAGTCAGGAAGTTTCTTTTACACTCACCTAAAGGATTATTAGGAACACCTGTTCAATTTCTCATTAATGCAATTATCTAATCAACCAATCACATGGCAGTTGCTTCAATGAATTTAGGGGTGTGGTCCTGTTCAAGACAATCTCCTGAACTCCAAACTGAATGTCAGAATGGGAAAGAAAGGTGATTAAAGCAATTTTGAGCGTGGCATGGTTGTTGGTGCCAGACGGGCCGGTATGAGTATTTCACAATCTGCTCAGTTACTGGGATTTTCACGCACAACCATTTCTAGGGTTTACAAAGAATGGTGTGAAAAGGGAAGAACATCCAGTATGCCGCAGTCCTGTGGGCGAAAATGCCTTGTTGATGCTAGAGGTCAGAGGAGAATGGGCCGACTGATTCAAGCTGATAGAAGAGCAACTTTGACTGAAATAACCACTCGTTACATCCGAGGTATGCAGCAAAGCATTTGTGAAGCCACAACACGCACAACCTTGAGGCGGATGGGCTACAACAGCAGAAGACCCCACCGGGTACCACTCATCTCCACTACAAATAAGAAAAAGAGGCTACAATTTGCACGAGCTCACCAAAATTGGACACTTGAAGACTGGAAAAATGTTGCCTGGTCTGATGAGTCTCGATTTCTGTTGAGATATTCAGATGGTAGAGTCAGAATTTGGAGCAAACAGAATGAGAACATGGATCCAGCATGCCTTGTTACCACTGTGCAGGCTGCTGGTGGTGGTGTAATGGTGTGGGGGATGTTTTCTTGGCACACTCTAGGCCCCTAGGTGCCAATTGGGCATCGTTTAAATGCCACGGCCAACCTGAGCATTGTTTCCTGACCATGTCCATCCCTTTATGACCACCATGTACCCATCCTCTGATGGCTACTTCCAGCAGGATAATGCACCATGTCACAAAGCTCGAATCATTTCAAATTGGTTTCTTGAACATGACAATGAGTTCACTGTACTAAAATGGCCCCCACAGTCACCAGATCTCAACCCAATAGAGCATCTTTGGGATGTGGTGGAATGGGAGCTTCGTGCCTGGACGTGCATCCCACAAATCTCCATCAACTGCAAGATGCTATCCTATCAATATGGGCCAACGTTTCTAAAGAATGCTTTCAGCACCTTGTTGAATCAATGCCACGTAGAATTAAGGCAGTTCTGAAGGGCGAAAGGGGGTCAAACACAGTATTAGTATGGTGTTCCTAATAATCCTTTAGGTGAGTGTATGCTTATTAAGAGCCTGATTAGCTGTTCAGGAGGGTTTTATTGGGGTTGAAGCTAAACTCTGCAGGACAACGGCCCTCCAGGAACAGGACTGGACACCACTGATTGAGCTGCTACTTTCAGCCAGTTTAACAGGCTTACCTGTACCTGTCTGATTTGGCTGATGCTCAGTGGGCTCTTCCTCACTCTCTGAGCCTGCCTCTGCTGCCTCATCTTGAATGGAAGTATTAGAGATTTAATTTAATATTATACAGCATAAAGCTATATATTATGCTATATGCTAACCTAAAAATCTTTTAGAACATTTATAGTAGCCAATATTGCATTTAGATAATGTATAGTCCTACTATTAATATGATCTGAATAAAATATAAATATTATATGATACATGTTATAGATTACTGGTATTAACTAAGAAAATAGATTATAATGGGAAATGTACTGTACAGAAATAACAGTGTGACAAACTGCTAAATTTATAACGTTGATTTACCTGCTGGCTTGCTGGATCTTTTAATCCACGTTCGCAGTGTTGAACTGCCTTTAGTAGCCTCCCTTAGCTCTTTCTCTCACTGTTTCTGTCTTCTTTTTTGCGAAGGCATTATTTTTCTACAAAGTGTGCCAATAACAGCAAATTTGGTGTTATTTAGGTCAGATCATATCGGGTTCAACAATTTGATTCAACAAGAATTCTAATTATCGTTCGAGAACGTGGATGTTTGTACACACTGTTAACTTAGCACCATTATTAAAAGACCAGGGGCAAAACATTAACGACAAAAATACAAAAACAAACTACCAAATTATTAATTCAACCACTGTTTGTAATGTATTAATGCCCTTTCACTGCCTGTCGAAGGGACAAATTTCTGAAACTGTTGTCTCCACTCCAGCGCTCGGACAGAGACTGTGAGTATACTGGGGAGCGAGCGAGAAAACATGGAATCAGTGGATCATTAGCAGAGTTTTAACAGACGTCCGGGATCGGGAATGGGTGTGCACAGGGGCAGGGGCTGAGAGGGGCACCTCAGACAATAAGGGCAAAGGGGTAGTGGCTCTAGCCACCGGGCCAACCCCGTGCACAGCCCTGACTATGAGGGCTTGAAAGTTTCTACTTCTGTCATCCTGGAGTGTCCTGGGAAAGACTTTAAGGCTGGACTGGACTAACAGCTCTTGATGTGGAAATGTGCATTACAGAAATGGTGACAGGAGAAAATATTAGCTATATAAATTATTTTACTCAACAGAAATAAAATCAAGACAAAGATTTTTTTAATGGGTTTTTAGCATTCAAAACCTAAAATTTGCCTTAGGTTCCTTAATCAATCTGAAAAAGTAAGACTAGCACACTTAAAATGAAGGCATGTGTAATGTATAGTTTACCTGGAGGTACAGCTGGGTCAGCATGGTTAATTTGATCCTCTTCATTCTCAGAGTCTGTCTCCTGAATTGTCTGTGTAAGTGCTAGAAAAACACAATCAGTCTCAGATTACCCCAATTTTACAGTCTTTGCACTGGCTACCTATTAAGTTCCGTAACAGTTACAAAATATTATTACTCAACTATAAGGCCCTTAATGGTTTAGCTCCTGTGTACCTAACTAGTCTTCTACCACGGTACAATCCATCACGCTCCCTAAGGTCACAAAACGCTGGACTTTTGATAGTACCTAGGATAGCAAAGTCCACTAAAGGAGGTAGAGCTTTTTCGCATTTGGTTCCCAAACTCTGGAATAGCCTTCCCGATAATGTTCAGGGTTCAGACACACTTCCTCTGTTTAAATCTAGATTAAAAACACACCTCTGTGGCCAAGCATTGAAATAATGCATCTCATAATTTTGTACTGCAGTTAAATCTGATCAAATGTGCATTATTATTCTTTAGCTTGGGTTAAACTAATTAATTTTACTTGGCTGGAACAGCAGCTACACTAATTATGTCTCTATTTGTTTCTCTGTTTTGCCACGGGATTTACAACCCGTAGTAACTAGGATTTACACAAGCTCCAGTCTGGATCCAGAACACCTGAGAATAGATTATGCCAACCCCTCAGAGGACCTCAGATGATGAAAACCCTGAAACAACATACAGAACTACCAAATGTTGCTGTAAGTTTAATTGCATCACATAATAATTGCTTTTAATAGTGTTCATCGTCTGTTTGATTACGTCTTTAATTGATTTTCCATAAATTTTTGCTGTATGTACATAAACTGACAGTCACCACTGATAAGCTACTACTAAATATTGTAGAAACTTAATTTTTGTAAAGTTGCTTTGCAATGATTTGTATCATAAAAAAAGCTCTACAAAAATAAACTTGAAATGAATTGAATTTCCAAGGTTCTTTTCAATATCATTTCTTGTTTTCAAAAAGATATATACCAGTAGAGTAGTCAAGTGTGTGAGTATTTGTATACCTAACATTTCTCGTGGGCTTATGCTCTCTAGAGATTCTTCTCCTTCACTCTCTGGGGCAGTCTGTTTTTCACTCTTTCTTTTATTTCATCCTGACTAATATTCTCCTGTGCCTTAAAATCATTTGTCTGCTTCTTGCTACTCTTCCTGAAGGATGCTATATCTGCTACCTTTACCTTTGTTGTTCTGTCTGATATGAATACACTTAAGTAAATTAACATTTTTCAAAAAACAATTTATTGAGGTCACTAGTGTAGCCAGGAATCACAATTTGGGTGGGCCCAAAGGGGTGGGCCTAGCCTAAGATGCATCTGTTATCAAAATAGGCCAACACAACTACACCTGCTTAAGTAAGTAAGTAAATTTTATTTATATAGCACATTAAACATAGCAAAGCTATCCAAAGTGCTGAACAATGTAAAATAGAATTAAAAGTAAGAGGAAACACAGAAAAGAAGCAAATAAGACATATAATACAATAAAACAGCAATGAAGTGAAATTAAAATGCTAAGGATAAAACATACGTTTTCAACCTCGATTTAAAAATGGTAATAGAAGGTGCAAGGCGGCAGTCTAGAGGCAATTGGTTCCACAGACGGGGGCAGTGACTGAAAAGGCTCTGTCACCCTTAGTTTTCAAACGGGAACGAGGGACAGATAAAAGAGCCCTGTCAGCAGATCTTAAAAGTCTGGTAGATGGCAAAGGGATGATAAGATCTTTAAGATAAGATGGAGCTTGATTGTTAAAAGCTTTAAAAACAAACAACAGAATCTTAAACTGAACTCTAAAATGGACCAGAAGCCAGTGAAGAGAAACTAAAATTGGAGTGATATGGTCATATTTCTTTGCCCCAGTCAGCAGCCTTGCAGCTGCATTTTGTACCAACTGGAGGCGTGAAAGCGATGACTGAGGAAGACCTGAGTACAGTGAATTACAGTAATCTAAACACACCATCGTTAAATCAGAGCGTAAACCTGTATGTCATCATAAGCAGTGTTATGAACATAATGATAAGAACAGAATGAGCATGGCAGCCACACCACATGCACGCACACATCTGACTGACAGGTGCCAGCAAAGACAGTTGTATACCCTTAAAGGGACTTTGGCGCAACACAACACCATCATCAAATCATCCATCGGGACAGTATATTACAGTAGTGAACAGTATGTTAAACCCATGCTTGGTCATAGTCTGGCTCAGTAGCCACATAACCACATGAAATAAACAACAGTGACTAGGTAACTACATAGTAGGAAAATGTAGATTCACGTACCTGTACACTGGCAGGGAGCGCTGCTGGTGATGGAGAAATAGGTGAATTAACGTTAGCACTAGCAGAGCTGTTCAGCTCCTTGAGCATAGAATATGTGGATATGAAGGTAAAATAATGCCTAAAAGATTTGCAAACGCAGGGTAAGAGTTGTGGAAGTCTGCATAAGATTGTAAGCGTAAATTTAATTTGTATGCACAAGAGAAGCTTTGTAAAGGTGTAAATAGTGTTTCAAGCGTAAGAAAAAATTATTTGCAGCATTTTACTTTTATTTGTAAGTGTCTTTTAAGTACTGTGAAACTGCAGCTTCATGCTAACGCAAAATAAATATGATCTGCATCTTTCAGACTTCCATTTTTCCGCGCTTACACTTTTTGCAAGCGAAAACAACAATTTAAAGAACTGCAAAACGGATTGACTGCAAAGAACCAATCTGTATGTGTATGGCAGATTGTAGTTGGCATTTTCAATTAGTAACAGTAAATTGGTCTTTGTGGTTTCTGCATGACATTGTGCTTTTTGAGCCCTCTAAATCTGGCCTTCCAGTGGGATCGATAGCCTCAATGTCATTGGTATAGCTAATTTGGGGCATTTCCTATGCCCATGAATGTGGGTATCACTGTGGTGCAGAATTCAATTAGTCAGCGTTGGCATTAACGTTGCTAGTTTCCCCTCAAAGGTTCTTGAAGATTAATGGTCAATAGCTGCTCAGTACTGAAATGTCTACTGCTAGCCAAGGACAGTTGGCAAGGTGCTTAAAGGTGCCATGTCACCCTCTGGTGTAATATCCAGTGTCGTGTCAGTTTTCTTCAGGCCTTGGGATAAAATTATGAGGTTTGTTCATTGTCGGGGTGACGATGCCTGATGTTGAGGTGGAATGTAGCAGAGTGAGGTATAGACCCAGTATGATTGGCTGGCATTACCCAAATGTATCATCCTTGGTACCACCACTTTGTGTCATGTGGCGCTTTAAATGAGTGCTAGCAGTTGGGTTATCCTCCTGTCTGTCATGCATGCTGGCCATGAGCCAGTTTTCAGGTTAGTCCCTGTTTTAAAAAATGCCTTTTGCCTGTTAAATGGAGAGGCTTATCACCTTGTTTGTTTTTAGTCATTGGCCTGCAAATAGCTGTAATCCTACTTGGTGAACAACCATATGTATTGCAGCATTGTACCCTTTTCTTGGTATGTATGCAGTTTATTGTTTGTTTTTAACAATTTTTTTAGTAACTTTTTTTGCAGGTTTAATTGCACATCCAGGGCTTTCCATTTATCTTAATTGAAGCCTAACAAACATCAAGTAATCGACTGCTCTGCTCTGTTTTGTTTTGTTATAATTTTTAACAGTTTTGTCTGAAACTCATCTGGGAACGTCTTTTTTTTATTATTATTGTGTGTGGATTTAGGTGGTATGGGTTGGCCGTGGTACCCTGTACTGTGGGTCCACATGGAGTGCTGTGTTTAAACATTTTTGATTTTTCACAAGAGTGTGTGTCATGGGTATGAGTGTGGGGTAGAAATCAGAGGGTCTTTGCTGGCCACCTCCCTCTTTATTATTTTATTTTATTGTACTTACGGTTTCGTAGGTTACTGCTGTAGACTTGCGATGTGATTTGAGACCTTGTGTGAAGTGGTGTATTTGTTGTTTTTATTAATTGTATGTTAATAAAGTGATTCTTGTTGATACGTCTATCTTCATGCTCACTCTGCCTTTGGCAACGAACGTGTGTCCCTTTGCTTAGGGCTGTTATGTCCCGGTGTGTTCCAGGTGGTGTAGTCGACTATAGGATTTGTCTTATTACTGGTAAATTTTAAACACCTGACCACTTGCCACATGTGAAAAAAAAAAAAAAAAAAAAAAAAAAACTGTTGCAAATGTCTAAATCACTTGTTGTGCATGTGGAGCAAAAAGTTCCCAAAATAAACCAATATGCTCTGATCTGTCTTTCTTTTCTCTGCACTTACAATTTTGGCATGATTCTCTCACTCAACTGAGTTTTGCAAGTGTGAGGGGGAGAGCGGGTCCACCATCTTCTTGTATATAGCCAATCAAATGAGGCTCTCGCTGACTCTCCATTTACTCTTATCCGATTGGTTCAATAAACACATCACATGCCAAAACATTAATCTTCATTTAGTTCAGGATCATATACACTTCCACAATTCTTCGCATGCACTTCCCCAACTCTTAACCTGCGTTTGCAAATCTTTTAGGCATTATTTTACCTTCATACTTGGGGGTCATACTTGAAGCCCAGGGCGCTCTTGTGCAGAAAGTACAAAACTGACTCATAGAAGTAAAATGACATGCCAGGAAAACCCTAATATGGACAAAGGCATGTATAACGGCACCCAGCGATCTCTGCTGTAGCTAAGGTGCTATTTGCAAACTTATCTTTATCATTACATGGCAAACGAATATCAAGAAGACTGACAGGTGGGTAGACCCAGGCCCACCCGTTGCTACGCAACTGATTAAGGTTAAATGTTTCTGTAATTTCTGTTTTTTATAAAATTGATCTTGACCTTCGTATCGTATAACACATTTTTATGATAAAAACGTAACTTAATGAATTTCCCAAAACTCATATATAACGTGACAGTAGTTTTAAGCATTTAAGTCAGCTAATGTAAAGCTGACTGCTTCCTAACTTCTGTTTACACAGGACATAGATTGACATTTAAATTAATCAAGATTTTTTTTTTTCTGAATTTATAACTTATAACTCATCAAGCAAATCGTGCTAGTGGAGCTTACTGTCCCCTGGGAGGACAGGATGGAGGAGGCTTTCAAAAGGAAGAAGGCCAAATATCTTGAGTTGGTTGAGGCATGCAGAGGGAGTGGATGGAGGGCCCGTTGTGAGCCAATAGAAGAAGTGGGCTGCAGGGGCTTTCTAAGTCAATCTGTGTATCGGGCGTTCAGGCTCCTTGGCATCAGAGGGTTGCGGGAAAGAAGAGCCACTAAAAACATCAGTGAGGCCGCCGAAAAGCATCAAGGTGGTTATGGATCAAAAGGGGAGAAGTATGGAGTAGCGCGCTGCTTGGACACAAACCGGGGTCTGATCAACCCCGGTTGGGTCGCCCAGGTTAGGGTGTCTGAAGATCAAAGACCCGAAACACCCTATGACCCTGGGTCCTTCACTGAAGATGTGTCCAAGCTGCACCTTTAAGGTGTTTCAAAATCTAGCATAACTGGCTTAGCCAGTGACTTCCAGGAAAGGCTGGATGACGACCGTGAAAGTATGGTGACGACTGGAGAGATAGCGGACAGCTCGGAGAGACGGCAATCGTTGCAGTAAAGGTTAGCACCCTGAGCTGCAGCTCCCGTGAGGGGGCAACCACATCTTGCTACAGAAAACCCTACAGAAAGATACCCCCAGGGGTGCCGAGAGGGGGGGTGAGCACCCCAAAACGGATGGATTTCACAGTACCTGATATACGCAATGGTTTTTCGACGACGACAGCAACCTGCTTTTGTGGCAAGATCTGTAAGAACCTCAGAGGCCTGAGGATCCACCAGGCCAAGATGGGCTGCACAAGGAGGAAGCAAGTGGAGCAACGCACAGAGCCAGTGCTAAGCACTGACCCTGGTGAGACAGAGAAGGAGCAGGAACCGGAGTCACCCCACAGTGTCCAGAACCTCCATGCTCTACATGCTACACCTAGCAAACCATCAGAACACCGTCGGGTTTTATGGCCTGCTGCAAACAAGGAGGCAGAGTGGCAGCAGTTTGACGAGGATATTGAGGCTACTCTAGATGCATCATGCAGAGGAGAAGTTGATCAGCGACTGCAGTTGATGAGTACACTAATCAACAGCATCGGTGCAGAGAGATTTGGCATCAAAGTACCGAAGGCTCAGATCATCGCTAGGCCAAACCGGCGTGAGACCAAGATCTCCCAGCTCAGGAAAGAGCTGAAGGTCTTACACCGTCAGTATAAGAGAGCGAGCGAGGAGGAAAAGCCAGCCCTGACAGAGCTCAGGGACATCCTGAGGCAGAAACTCATCTCTCTACGGCGGGCTGAGAGGCACAGGAGGAGAGGTAGAGAGAGAGCTCGCAAGCGAATGGCCTTCATTGCAAATCCCTTTAGCTTTACTAAGCAGCTGCTGGGGCAGAAGCGGAGTGGGACCCTGCGATGCCCAAAGGAGGAGATCAATCAGTACCTCAGTGATAAATACAGCGACAGCAGGAGAGAGGAGAATCTGCCCACCTGCAGAGAGTTACCCACACCACCAGAACCCTCTTTCCAGTTTAACATCAAGGAGCCCACCTTAGCAGAGGTCAGGGACATCGTACAAACTGCACGTACCAGCGCAGCTCCAGGCCCAAGTGGAGTGCCATATAAAGTCTATAAGTATTGCCCGAGACTCTTGAAGAGGCTGTGGAGACTCATCAGGGTAGTATGGCGGAGGGGGAAGGTTGCCCAGCAATGGCGTCACGCAGAGGGTGTTTGGATACCAAAGGAGGAGAACGCGAGTGACATCACGCAGTTCCGCACCATCTCTCTGCTCAGTGTGGAAGGCAAAATCTTTTTCAAGATTCTTGTCAACGGATTATCTGAGTTTCTCATGAGGAATTCCTACATTGACACCTCGGTGCAGAAGGGCGGAGTCCCAGGCATGCCAGGCTGTTTGGAACACACAGGAGTGATCACCCAGTTGATCCGGGAGGCGAGAGAAAATCGAGGAGACCTAGCAGTCCTCTGGCTTGACCTAGCCGATGCCTACGGATCAATTCCGCACAAGCTGGTGACAACAGCTCTGACGATACACCACATTCCTGAGAAGATCATAGAACTCATAAGGGACTACTACAGTAGTTTCAGCCTGAGATTCACCTCTGGAACAGTAACATCTGCGGGGCACCGCTTAGAGAAGGGCATTATCACAGGCTGCACCATATCAGTGGTATTGTTTGCCCTAGCGATGAGCATGCTGGTCAAGGCTGCTGAGGTGGAATGTAGGGGCCCCCTGTCCAGATCCGGCATTCGCCAACCACCAATCCGAGCCTACATGGACGATCTGACTGTCACATCAACATCAGTGACAGGGTGCAGGTGGCTCCTCCGCGGTCTGGAAAGGATTATGGCATGGCCAAGAATGATGTTCAAGCCAGCCAAGTCCAGATCCTTGGTTCTGAGAAAGGGGAGAGTGGAGGACAAACACCGTTTTTACGTGGATGGAATCACTATTCCAACAGTGTCAGAGAAGCCCGTGAAGAGCTTAGGGAAGATCTTCGACAGCACCCTGAAGGACAAGGCAGCAGTGGAGGCAGCCCACATGGAGCCGAAGACCTGGCTATCAGCGGTGGACAAGTCCGGTCTTCCGGGGAAGTTCAAGGCATGGATATACCAGCATGGTATCCTGCCAAGACTCCTGTGGCCACTACTGATTTACGAAGTCCCAGTATCACTTGTGGAGGGCTTTGAACGTAATATCAGCCAATACCTGCATAGATGGCTGGGTCTGCCGAAGAGCCTGAGCAGCATTGCTCTGTATGGGCACAACAACAAGTTGCAGCTGCCTTTTACTGGCCTGACCGAGGAGTTCAAAGTCACCAGAGCCAGGGAGGTGTTGCTGTACAGAGACTCGGCTGACACCAGAGTCTCTTCCGCTGGCATCACGGTCAGAACTGGGAGGAAATGGCAAGCGGATAAGGCAGTCGACCAGGCAGAGGCGAGACTGAGACATAGTGTCTTAGTTGGCTCTGTGGCGGTGGGAAGAGCTGGTCTAGGCAGTCACACAAGACCACGCTACGACAAAGCCCAAGGACGAGAGAGACGCCAGATGGTGCAGGGAGAGATTCGTGCTGAGGTGGAGGAGGAGCGCCTAAGTAGGACTGTGGCAATAAGCCAACAAGGAGCCTGGGCCAATTGGAATCATGCAGCTGCCAGGAAAATCACCTGGACAGAACTATGGAAGTCTGAACCTGTAAGACTTAAGTTCCTGATTCAGTCGGTGTATGATGTCCTCCCAAGTCCATCTAACCTTTACACCTGGGGCCTAGCAGAAACACCAACATGCCCTCTGTGCCCGGCTCATGGTTCCCTGGAGCACATCCTGAGTTGCTGCCCTAAAGCACTAGGAGAGGGGAGGTACACGTGGCGCCATAACCAGGTGCTGAAGGTAGTAGCGGATACCATCTGCACTGCAATCCGGGAGTCTAAACATCAAGTCCCAGCGAGGCACAACATCTCCTTTGTTAGGGCAGGGGAGAAACCTCAGGGAGAACGTAAGGCCTCAACTGGACTGCTAGCCACGGCCCGAGATTGGAAGTTGCAGGAGGACCTAGGGAGGCAGTTAAAGTTCCCAGAGCACATAGCAAGGACGTCACTGAGGCCAGATCTGGTCTTAACATCTGACTCAACAAAGCAAATCGTGCTAGTGGAGCTTACTGTCCCCTGGGAGGACAGGATGGAGGAGGCTTTCGAAAGGAAGAAGGCCAAATATCTTGAGTTGGTTGAGGCATGCAGAGGGAGTGGATGGAGGGCCCGCTGTGAGCCAATAGAAGTGGGCTGCAGGGGCTTTCAAAGTCAATCTGTGTATCGGGCATTCAGGCTCCTTGGCATCAGAGGGTTGCGGTGAAAGAAGAGCCACTAAAAACATCAGTGAGGCCGCCGAAAAGCCTCAAGGTGGTTATGGATCAAAAGGGGAGAAGTATGGAGTAGCGTGCTGCTTGGAAACACAACCCTGGTTTGGGTCGCCCAGGTGAGGTGTCTGAAGATCAAAGACCCGTTATGGGGCGCTTCAGGAAGATGGGTCCAAGCTGCACCTTTAAGATGTTTTCAAAGAAGTGGCAAATGCAATTGCTAATGGTGAACTACGGAGCCCCAGACATGACCCAGGAGTCCACAAATTCACTATTTCCCATGTTATGAATAAATTATAACATGAATAAAATATAACAAAACTCTGATGCCAAAAAAGTCTCATTACAAAAAGATTGCAGTAAAGTCTTAAACCAAATAGCCAAAAATATTACATTAAATGGGGATGTAGCCTTTTCACAAATTCATCAATCAGTCTAACAAAAAGAACAGATTAGTAAATCCTGGGCACACAATGTACTTAATACGAGGTAACGAATTAATAAATCATGCTCATGATTTACTTAAAACCAATGACAAAGTAAGTCAAGACATAGAAACATAGTAAAATAGAAACATCAAGACACAGAATTAAATTTAGAAATGGAGGTGTTTCTTTAAAATTAAATTACAAAACTGTGCTAATAGATTTGCTAATTGTTTAATTTGGTTACTTTTGAAAGAACCTCTCATTTCTAAAGTTTGCTTCTTCTGTCCTTGATGTTTTGATTTCAAAGCTCACAATATGTGTAATGGCAATACTGATGGCTCAGCAAAGCAAGAAAGTGAGGTTAATATTATTTCTGGTAGAAATGGAAGAGGGGGTGAAATGTTTATTTTTTGTTTTGAATATATCAATTCTCGAAGTTTTCATGTAGAGTTATTTCTCACTGTCTTGTCCTGCAATTTGCAGTTTTTAAGTCAAATCAAAATGTCATATTAAATCCGCCTGAAATGTCATTGCTGGTGTCTCTTGAAGACTCCACATAAGCGTGAGGTTTCTAATGTTTGTTTTCCAGAACTAATTTTCTATTGTAACAAAAAAAACTGTATAAGAAAAAAGATGTTCTGCTTCCAGAAATGAATATCTTATACACATAGAAATAGACTCCACATAAGCGTGAGAGTGAGAAGCTCTTGGAAGTATATTTGATCATCTGAGTGATGTTAATCTTCACTTTGGATGACAAAATTAAACCTGACAAGCACATTTAATTTGCTGCTTGTTCTCCATGTTTGAGCGTGTAAAAGTATAAAATTTAACTAAATTAATATTTTGTGTAACATAGCGTCTCATTTATGATGTAAACCGGTGTAGTCTGCGTTGTTTTCTTCATGAAATGACCAGACGGACATCAGATGACAGCTCGACTTTCCTTTTATTCTCTGATAGGGCTGATAAAGACACAATATTATTTTTAGACTGTGTGAATTCGCCCTCTTTCGTTTCTCTCCCATGCAGAGACAGTGCAGAAAAGGGCAGAGAGAAATAAAACATTCAAACAATGAAATGAAATGAAATGTATTTGACAACATTGGTAACAAAACAGCATACCTGATAAAGACACAATATTATTTTTAGACTGTGTGAATTCGCCCTCTTTCGTTTCTGTAAGATGAATGTAGAGTGCAATGCAATTAACACGTGCTTAAAGTTCACATCGGACAGAAAAGTGATTAAACTTAATGAAATTACGAAAAAAATCATATACATGAAAAATAATGTCCCATATATGATGTATATGACAGATTTAAATACAGAAGTACTTTAAAATAAAAAAGATGTAATTGGATTAATTAGAGCTCATTAGAAACCCACCTCTCCCATGCAGAGACAGTGCAGAAAGGGAAGAGGAGGTGCAAAGACAGGAAATTAAGAACAACATTGCAGTCAGAAATTTAAAGGGGAAGGTTCCCACACAGGCATATCAGGTACACGTTTGAACATTTTGTGTAATTCTACATATGATGAAAATACTTTCTATACCCGTTACATTCACCCCCCCTAGAATTACACAAAATAATGAGAACATGGGAAAACTCTGTACACAGGTCACAAGAATTACTTAGTCCACACACCAAACAATCAGTGAGGACAATCAGCATTGAAAGCTACCCAACCACAGGATACAAATATGAAAGAAGTTGGCCAAACCTCTACACATGTTGTAGACATACACAAAGTGCCCATTACACTTCGAATAACTCAGACCTTCCACAGAACATGGCGAAATATAGGAAATGACACCTAGTGTCAAATACATTGCAGTACAATACACTGACCTAAACATGAATAACACGAGATCCAGATTCCATACCTAGCAAAGTTTCAAGTTGAACCATTGACTCAATTAGTCTACGTACAGGTCTAATTACCCTACCAAACCTGGTAGTATAGTGATCTCTGGGATCAGTAGGTGAAGAGGCACTAGCTAAAGTGCCCAAGTCAACAACAGATAAATCATCACGTGCCTCAGAAAGGGTTTGAGAAGAATGCGATGAGACCCAAGCAGCAACAGGATCTTCATCACAAACAGCTACATGAGAAATTACAGACAGAGACTCCGCATGTGACAATTCATCAGTGACTGGCATTGTGGAATCAGCCAGATCACACACAGACCGAGAAGGTGTGGAAGATGTACCATTACCCATATTTCCACTGACAGCAAAATCAAACTCAGTCGTGGGCAAAGGGAGAAAGTTAACTGGCAACAAGAGATTCCGATGCACTACTCTTTCTCAAAAAGATGTGTCACAGATCTTATAAATGTGCAAAGACGGGTTGGACGAAACAACGGAATACATGTTGGGCTCCCATTTATCGGCAAGCTTCCGTTTACCTCTACAGCCTTTGTTTGCAATGAGAACATGGTCACCAACCGACAAAGGTAAACCTCTGACTCTCTTATTGTACTGATCATACTGATGTTTTTGTTCTGCGGCAGAGTTCTTTTGAGCCAGCAGCATAGCAGACTGCAAATCTTTGACAAGGGATTGAACGTAGTCGTTGTAATCACAGATGGACTCATCACGAAGGACACTTTGAAACATAAGGTCAACAGGTAATCTCGGCACCCTCCCGAACATCAGGTAAAAAGGGGCAAACCCAGTTGTTTCATGGGCAGTGCAGTTATACACAAATGTCATTGTTTGCACTAACTGTGGCCACTTTTGTTTGGATCTAGGAGGAAGGGATTGTAGCATGTTACCTAACGTTCTGTTGAACCTTTCTGTTCCTCCATTTCCCATTGGATGGTACGGAGAAGTTCGTGATTTGTCTACACCGACAAGATCGAGAAGTTCTGCTATCAGCTCACTCTCAAAACTGGCTCCCTGATCTGAATGGAGACGCTGAGGAAAGCCATAGATGCAGAAGAATCCATCCCATAGTTTCTTAGCAACACTCTTAGCGGATTGGTTATGACAAGGAAAAGCGTGTGCTAGCTTGGTGAAATGATCTGTTATTACCAAGACATCCACAGATTTATTGTTCCTATCCTCAGCAGCCCAGAAATCAATACAAACAAGCTCCAAAGGGGCAGTGGTCTTGATGCTCTCCAAGGGTGCTCTTGCTGCTGGCTCTGGCGTTTTACTCAGGACACAACGAGTACAAGTCTTGACATAATCACGCACATCACGTTCCATCCCAGGCCAATAGAATCTTTGGCGAGCTAAGGACAGGGTACGTGGCTGACCTTGGTGACCAGCCAAATCATGAACACCGAAAAGAGCTTGTTGTTTCAGGGAATCAGGCAGCACAAACTGAACCCTCTTATGCTTCGTGAAAGGATCTTTAACAGCTCTGTAGAGAATGTCATTAAGCAAAAACAGTTTGTCCCACTGCTTCAACAACCTCAAAACATGCAAATCCTCATTCGTCCGCTCACGAAGGCCTGGAAGGTCTGCGCTTTCTGCCAACATAAAAGGCCACCCTCGAAATAACTGAATCATTGTGCTGATGACTCTGCAATTCAGACAATAAGAAGGTATGGGTTACATCTGGACAGTCGGGAATCAATGAACTCAAGTGATCAGCCAGGGATGTTGCTCTGGATACAGCTCCTGAATCCCAAATCATCACAAGATGACAAGATAGACGACACATCCTCAGCAGTCATGGAAATATCCCTCTCAGAGCTTTGGTTGAGTTTAGGGTCAAGTGACTGAGGCTGGCATGTAAGACGGAAAGTTTTCTGCACAGAATCATCTTCCATACTGTGTACGTGCTTTAGCAGTTCAGAGTAAGGTTCAGACAGAAGACGTTGACTCACAGGCTTGACAAACGGGTCACGACTGAGCGCATCTGCCACCACATTCAACCTTCCAGGGACATACTTGATTTTAAAGTTGTACGGGGCAAGCTTAGAAACCCAGCGCTGCTCACACGCATCTAACTTAGGTTTGGTCATGATATACGTGAGCGGATTGTTGTCAGTCCATACAGTGAACTCATGGCCTTTAAGCCAGTGACTGAACTTGTCACAGATGGACCACTTTAGAGCCAGGAACTCCAGTCTGTGCGCAGGGTAATTAGCTTGGCTCCGACTCAAAGACTTGCTGGTGAAGGCTGTAGGACATGCTTTATCCTTGCCAGTGGGTACTTGAGAAAGCACTGCACCTACGCCATCCAATGATGCATCAGTGCAGAGACTTAAGGGGCGCTCAAAGTCAGGGTGAGGGAGAACGACGCTCTGGATAAGGGCTCTTTTAAACTCCTCAAAGGCGACATCACAGGCCGGAGTCCAGTTTTGGGGAGACAACTCTCAGAAAGTGCCGGCTCTTTTACAACTGCTTGTGCCTCTCACCAAATGTTTTTTCCAGCCGTCTAATTGAACAGTGGCTTTGCGATTCGTGAACACCCAGGGATAAAGCTTTGGTAGTACAGAACCATGCCCAGAAACGATCTTAGTTTCTTCGGCGAAGGTGTGAAGCCATCCTCTTTCATTAGATCTTTTTTCTGAAAGGCAGAAATGACCGCTACCTTGTCTTCCTCATCCACAGAAACTCCAGAACTGCTGATCACATGGCCCAGAAACTTGATGGAGCGCCTGAGAAAACAACACTTTTTTTGAGCCAACTTCAGATTACTAGCTCTCAACCTAGTAAACACCACTTCCAAGCGTTTCAAGGCCTCCTGCTCAGAACGGGCAAAGACCAGCAAATCATCGAGATAACAAAGTAGGCTGGAAAAGTTGAGATCTCCAAAAATGCTGAGCATCATGCGCATAAAGGATGCCGGACTGTTACACAGGCCCTGGGGAAGGCGGTTATATTCATATAATCCCATGGGTGTTGTAAACGCTGTGTAATGCCGATCAGACACATGGAGTGGGATGTTGTAAAATCCCGATGTTAAGTCCATAGAGCTGAAAAGAAGATTCCCTCCAAGAGCAGCTAAGCAATCCGCTTGATGTGGCAAAGGATGAGCATCCTTGATAGTCTTCGCGTTAAGCCAGCGAAAATCAGTACAGACTCTCATAGATCCATCCTTCTTCCAAACCATTACCAAAGGAGATGCATATTCGCTGACAGATTTACTAATAATGCATTTCTCTTCCATTTCAGAAAGAACTTCTCTCAACTTTTGGTAGTGGGCCGGAGGGATTCGGCGATAAGGCAGGCGGAACGGGCGCTCATCACACAGATGAATTCGGTGTACAAAGTCTTTCACCTCCCCACAATCAAGTCGGTCTCTGGAGAAAACATCATGATAAGACACTATTAGAGTCGCCAACTCATCCTTCCATGACTCGGAGACTTCACACCCATCAATATCAATGTCCTCTAAACCATACTCGTGCAGCAGCTGCACAGGGTCAACGGATAGAACGGGCTTGGGGAGAGCAGAATCAGTGACATCATGAGGTTTGCACACGCCTTGCGTGAGAGAAACATCTTCCACTGCCAGACAAGGGGACACATCTGCCAGCTGGGTGTTACGTCGAAGAGTTATCAGAGACGGGGTAGGATTCAGAATCTTCATCGGTACCCATCGATCACCCCACATAGGAGACACAACACGTCCAACAAGAACATGACGGGGTGCTGAACGTGAAGTAGTGGGTTCAACAATGACTGTGCTGCCTGGGGAAATAAGAGTGTTAGCAGGTAATTTTCCCCACACAAGGTGCTCACTTCTGGGGAGTAAAGTGACTGCCTGACAAAGCCTCACTGAGCCAAGTTTATCAGGTTGAGTGGAACCAGAACAACGGGAAACACAGCTCAAAAGCTCGAGAAACTCTTCACATTCTGGGTTGCTGTTTTGACAGGAAATTAGTTCCCAGTACTTCTTTTTTGGCTTTCATCTTCTGAAGCACGAATTTGATGACGTTACTGCCAATAATGAACTCGTCCTTCTGTCCAGGAACTAATAAAGTAGGTACGATGAACTTAAATCCATAAACTTCTACTTCCAGGTCATATGTGCACTTAGGCTGAATAGTAAGACCACCACAGCCAACGAGGACCACGTTACCAGGAACAGCAGAAGGTTGTGGGAGAACTCCATCGGCACGCAACCTTGATTCCCCTTCCATACTCAGGGTGCAAGCCATACTACCTGAATCAAGCAAACCATTCAGTATAGACTGGCTGCCAACGGTCACTGGAACATAGAAGAGATCACTAGCTCCATTAATTTTCTGAGATCCCACATATAGCACCGTTTTGTTGTTGGGTGGCAATAACTTGCAAGTATTTACAAAAATTTCTTGTGGGTCTGACTCTTCATTTAGGGGAAGTTCACCACTGCCCATGCTTACCCCCTCCACACATGGGCTATTTAGTTTAACTGGGTGGTAGGAGAAAGTGGTTCAAGGCCTGCCGCATCAGGGCAATTACTTTTAAAGTGTCCAGGTTTGAGGCAGTTACGACAAAGCCTATGGCGCATGCAGTGCGCATACGTGGTGTGCTCTGTAGACCGACACACTCTACACGTTGAATTCACACTGGACTTGGGGTCTGAAGTTTTGATGGTTCTACCAGGATGAGACGAGGAAAGTGAGGCACTGCATAGTGATAAAACTTTATCCATCATGCTAACCAACTGCTGCACACTGGCATCAGGCGTAAAAGGAGAGGCATTGGGGTTGAGCTGACTATTTGTGCATGGTAACTGACCTGATGAGAGTTCAGGCTGTTTGGGAGAACTGGGTATAAGATCACCACTGACAGTGACAGTGTTCTGATGGCAAGCGGACACAGGTAAGTAGCGTGTGGTTCTAACGGAAGCTCTTTTTAGGTTCCTGCTGTGACTATCCAGTCGCTCTTGAACCTCAGCAGCAGTCCACTGTTCAGCAGGCTTGAACTGAAAAGACAAAGCAAGGCCGGGATCTGGACAGTGAGAGACAAACATCATTACAGCTTCAGCTGCAGGGTCTTCAACGCATTTGTTGCGCCTACGTAAACACTCATCAGCCACATCAATTGCCTTATTCAATCGTATCCAATAGTCCATTGGGCTCTCATCCGTCTTAGGGAGTGTGTTGTAAAAGTCAGCCATAGGCATGTTCGAATACGTCAACTCACTGAAATTTCGTTTCAGAATGTCAAACACTGTTCTAGGGAGCACTGTAGCAGTCGGCTCTGGGAAAACTGCGCAAGGACACTTTGACTACATCCCTCGCTTTTCCTGCTAATCTGCTCAAAATGGCATCAGTGGCTTCAGTGTCATTGGTGTATTTCTTACTGTTCAAATAACTGCACATCATGTCTTCCCATTCATGCACAGTAAATGAATCACTTTTATCACCCCTAAAGAAAGGTGGAGGTTTAACATCATGTTGGACAAAGACATTAAAGTTAGAAGCCTCAACACATTCACTTGAATGTTGCACATCTGACTTTGACTGCATTTGGCTGGGCTGTTGTGCTAAATTGAGACTGGCTGAAATGCTCTGACCAATTTTCTGTGCTAAATCAGAAATAATTCCCCCTAAAGACTCAGCAGAAATTGCATGATCAGCATTCGTACGTGCAAAAGGGGTAGAGCAAGCAGCTGGGCTCCCTGAAGCACCTATAGCTGAATCAGACATGTGTACATAGTCAGTTTCTGGATTAAAGAATGTCCTCCCTCTTCCAAAACACTGATTTGAAACATCAGACCTTTTGTTCTGTACACTAGCCCCACTACCCCTGCCTGCTGGGAACATAGCACTGGGCCGATGCACAGGACTAAGATTTTCCTGACTATCAGTGTCCTCAAACATGACTCAGAAGAAATAATAAACAGAAAAATGCAATAACCGCCTCAGAAAATTCAAAATCGCAAACTGAAATGAAAATAAAATATATACTTAGAAGAAATAAACAAACACAAAACAGTTCAGAATTCAATATGAAGGATACAATGCTTGATGGTCACTGAAGCTTTCCTTAACGCAAAGTCTCTCTTAATTAATGTGCTTTATAGCGATGAAAGTCTTCCGGAGAAGAAAAAAGAAGAAAAAAAAAAAAAATAAATAAATAAATAAAAAAAAATGTTGATCAGAAAGTCAATGAAACTCTATACCGTCCCTTTAAAAAGCAACAGTCTGTCCCGCGATGTTGGTTACACACGCGCCCTCCTTATCTACGAGCAACGAGCTGCTGCGAGCGATGACGGTGAGGGAGATCGGGAGAGGCGACCGGCGAAGCAGGCGAGCCGTCACGCACCCACGGGGATCTGCGAAGAGCTGATCAGATGATCCGAAATGGACACGGCACCACGTGTAACCGGTGTAGTCTGCGTTGTTTTCTTCATGAAATGACCAGACGGACATCAGATGACAGCTCGACTTTCCTTTTATTCTCTGATAGGGCTGATAAAGACACAATATTATTTTTAGACTGTGTGAATTCGCCCTCTTTCGTTTCTCTCCCATGCAGAGACAGTGCAGAAAGGGCAGAGAGAAATAAAACATTCAAACAATGAAATGAAATGAAATGTATTTGACAACATTGGTAACAAAACAGCATACCTGATAAGACAATATTATTTTTAGACTGTGTGAATTCGCCCTCTTTCGTTTCTGTAAGATGAATGTAGAGTGCAATGCAATTAACACGTGCTTAAAGTTCACATCGGACAGAAAAGTGATTAAACTTAATGAAATTACGAAAAAAATCATATACATGAAAAATAATGTCCCATATATGATGTATATGACAGATTTAAATACAGAAGTACTTTAAAATAAAAAGATGTAATTGGATTAATTAGAGCTCATTAGAAACCCACCTCTCCCATGCAGAGACAGTGCAGAAAGGGAAGAGGAGGTGCAAAGACAGGAAATTAAGAACAACATTGCAGTCAGAAATTTAAAGGGGAAGGTTCACACACAGGCATATCAGGTACACGTTTTGAACATTTTGTGTAATTCTACATATGATGAAAATACTTTCTATAATTAGCATATTGTGAAAAAATTCATAAATTAAAACAATACAGGTCATTCTCAAAAAATTAGCATATTGTGAAAAAATTCATTATTTTCCATAATGTAATGATAAAAATAAAACTTTCATATATTTTAGATTCATTGCACACCAACTGAAATATTTCGTCTTTTATTGTTTTAATACTGATGATTTTGGCATACAGCTCATGAAAACCCAAAAATTAGCATATTTCATCCGACCAATAAAAGAAAAGTGTTTTTAATAATAAAAAAAAAGTCAACCTTCAAATAATTATGTTCAGTTATGCACTCAATACTTGGTCGGGAATCCTTTTGCAGAAATGACTGCTTCAATGCGGCGTGGCATGGAGGCAATCAGCCTGTGGCACTGCTGAGGTGTTATGGAGGCCCAGGATGCTTCGATAGTGGCCTTAAGCTCATCCAGAGTGTTGGGTCTTGCATCTCTCAACTTTCTCTTCACAATATCCCACAGATTCTCTATGGGGTTCAGGTTAGGAGAGTTGGCAGGCCAATTGAGCACAGAAATGCCATGGTCAGTAAACCATTTTACCAGTGGTTTTGGCACTGTGAGCAGGCATGAGGTCATGCTGAAAAACGAAATCTTCATCTCCATAAAGCTTTTCAGCAGATGGAAGCATGAAGTGCTCCAAAATCTCCTGATAGCTAGCTGCATTGACCCTGCCCTTGATAAAACACAGTGGACCAACACCAGCAGCTGACATGGCACCCCAGACCATCACTGACTGTGGGTACTTGACACTGGACTTCAGGCATTTTGGCATTTCCTTCTCCTCAGTCTTCCTCCAGACTCTGGCACCTTGATTTCGAATGACATGCAAAATTTGCTTTCATCCGAAAAAAGTACTTTGGACCACTGAGCAACAGTCCAGTGCTGCTTCTCTGTGGGGAATGTGGCACCTGTAGCCCATTTCCTGCACACGCCTGTGCACGGTGGCTCTGGATGTTTCTAGTCCAGACTCGGTCTGGAATCGGTCCTTCTCCACAATCTTCCTCAGGGTCCGGTCACCTTTTCTCGTTGTGCAGCGTTTTTTGCCACACTTTTTCCTTCCCACAGACTTCCCGCTGAGGTGCCTTGATACAGCACTCTGGGAACAGCCTATTCATTCAGAAATTTCTTTCTGTGTCTTACCCTCTTGCTTGAGGTTGTCAATGATGGCCTTCTGGACAGCAGTCAGATCGGCAGTCTTACCCATGATTGCGGTTTTGAGTAATGAACCAGGCTGAGTTTTTAAAAGCCTCAGGAATCTTTTGCAGGTGTTTAGAGTTAATTAGTTGATTCAGATGTTTAGATTAATAGCTCGTTTAGATAACCTTTTCATGATATGCTAATTTTTTGAGATAGGAATTTTGGGTTTTCATGAGCTGTATGCCAAAATCATCAGTATTAAAACAATAAAAGACCTGAAATATTTCAGTTGGTGTGCAATGAATCTAAATATATGAAAGTTAAATTTTTATCATTACATTATGGAAAATAATGAACTTTTTCACAATATGCAAATTTTTTTGAGAAGGACCTGTAATTAAAAATGTATAATTCTAATGGATAAATATAATTGCAGTATATGATGCTTAGTTATAAAAAAAACTAAAATATAATAATAATAATAATTTAAATGTTTCAGTATTCGACAGAAAAAAATCATAATGAACAAAAATATGAGGCTTTGTGGTTCACGCATGTTTCAGTATTCGACAGAAAAAAATCATAATGAACAAAAACATGCAAAAATCTCCCACTGCTCACGCCGAATGGCACGGTGAACGACTGTTTCCAGTGAATATGTGCGTGAGGCACCAGCGCGATCAAACAGCTGAAACAGAAAATACTCCATTTTTGGTCACACAGTGAAGGCATAATTCGAAAATGCAAACTGTTAGCAAACTCAAGAATAATAACAGAATTAATAAGAATTATTTCTAAATGCTGGACCGTTCTCATTTTGCTCTTTTTTTTTTTTTTAACCAAGAATGAACCGAAATGACCCTAAGACTATCCCACGCTTTGAAATTAACTCACTGTACATTTTCTAATGGTTTTTAAGTATGTTACAATGTTATATTATAAATGTTATTGTTGTTTTACTTCCTCCTTTCATCTCCATTAACAAACCAACATTTTACAATTACATTCGTTCGCAATCCGTCCCTTTGCACCACCTGGCGGTAGTTTCACAAATGATTGTAACACACGACTGACTTGCAGTTAACGACGCGGCCCTGCAGTGGCGGTGCAGTGGCGGTACACACGGCGGTAATACCCATTCTGGTTGTCCACCTACTGTAGCCTTCATAAAATTGTACACTGGTGTTCTCATTAAAGAATCTCTTTCTGACAGAGACAGATCTAGATTCAGTGGAAGCAGAGATCAGCAAATCAAAGAAAATACAGAAGTGATCAGATAGTGCTACGTCCTTAATAACAATGGATGAAATGTTTAGACCCCTACTGATGATTAAATCTGTCCACCTTTGTGTGTGGGTCCATGCACATGCTGAATCAGGTCAAAAGTGTTTAAAACCGTTATCATTTCTTTCGTAGTATTGTTTTCAGCATTATCTATGTGAATATTAAAATCCCCTGCAATAGCAAAACAGTCAAACTCTGAGGAAATCATTGATAACATTTCTGTGACCTCTTCAACAAAGGCTGGAGAGTATTTTGGAGGCCTGTAAATAATGATAAACAAAATGCGTGGAGCACCTTTCAGCACAATCCCTAGATATTCAAAAGACAAGTACTGACCAAATCACACTTGCTTGCATTGATAGACATCTTTAAACAGAGCAGCTACACCTCCACCTCTCCTAACAGTCCTGCAGACACTCATGAAAGTAAAGTTAGGAGGGGCTGCTTCATTGAGGACTGTTGCACTACAGCTGTCTTCTAGCCATGTTTCATTTAGAAACATAAAATCCAGGTTGTTTGAGGTTATTAAGTCCATTGATCAGAAATTATTTATTTTTAAGTAAGGAATGTTTAAAAATGCTTCCTTGATAGCATTACTTTATGTCCAAATAGCAGTCTGTTTGCTGCATAACAGGCCATAGATTAGATGTGTCAGCTGTATGGCTTGAGAAAGCCTTAGACTTTCTAACAAGTGATAAAACAGAAATAGAGAAAACTTGAGAAAAACGGTTGCTTGATGAAAGCAGCATATTGTTGTATTTCTGTTACTAATGTTTCTGATAATGGAGTCGGCTACTTTCAGAGTCCTGGGCTCGGCTGCGCTCTGAGCTGAATGCCGCTGTCTGCTCGACCTGGAGTGCCTGTTAGTAGCGATGTTAGCAGTTGGCTGATCTGATCCATGTTTAATCACATTTGGAGATTCCTCACCCACATTCATCCTGTTCTCAAGATGTATAGGGGGTGGTAGAATACCAGTGTTGGCAAGACTTGTCATTGCTGTATCTGGGGTAGAGGATGCTATGGCAGCGATACGAGACACTCGTGACAATCTGATGTCTCGAGTGACTCTGGGTCTCGCTCCCTGTTTGTGCCATCGATCAGTTTTGGCTTGTTCCTCTTCACCTGGTATAAACTGTTGAGATTCATTAGATTCAGGGGACTCACCGGCTGTATGCTGAAGTGGTCTGTGATGATGCTCTGGTTTCAAGAAACGCAATCCTTTGTAGAAGTTTGCAGCAGCCCACATAGCAAATGTCTTCCCCACATAGCAAATGTCTTCTATCATCAACAAGTAGATTTCACAAGAGGCATTTTCTCTCTCTCTTCTGTTTGAAATGTAGGCAGCTGTGTTTTTTCCCCCCGTCACCGGAATGCAAGCTGCTGGCAATGGGAGGCAAGAAATCTAATTTTTCGTAGTATTATTCCAGTCCTGAAAGTTTTTGATTTTAGTGTTTATGCCAAAAATGTGTTGTTTGAGCACTGTGCTGATCTGCTGAAGTTATAATCTTATAAAAATCTGAGAATAGTACAGAAACAAGGAGCAAAGCGCAGAGCAGTAAGCAAGAGCATGCGAACAGTAGCGAAGCCAGAAGCATAGTATTTTTAAGTACATAAATATGCAAATATATTTGTAGTATACTCAGCATCAAATAAATGTATTTCAGAAACATTTTAGTATATTTATTTTTCACTAGGGCATACAAAGATGGGTATATATTTTCTGCATTCACACAGCAGGAGAATGTTTTCGAACCAATATTCATAAACAACACTTTCCATCATCGGGTGATCAGGTTTTTTTTTAAAAAAGAACACATGTACATGTCATTTCAAAGAAGTGTACAATTACAAACATCTCAACATTTATTTGTGCTTTGACTTACAGGTTAACATGCCAGATCTTTGTATTTGAGAATTGTTTAATGTGCTTTCGAAACACTGTATATATGGATGGATGTATATGATGTGTCGAGGGGCGGGGGTGTCTTTCTAAAATCTTGTCTCTATGGACCAACAGTTCATTCCTTTTCTTTACACAATAAGTTACTCTGTACAGTGTTGCCCAATTCCTGCATGTTTTTCTTGTAAGTCTAGGTCAAATAAATCAGAAATACAACTGAAAAGGTTTCTGTTTCGTAAAAACTTACGCCCACAATTAACTCTCAGTAAAATAAGGAGTGGTCTTTCAATACAGAATGTCTCTAAATAGACAAACGTGAATATACACAAAAGTATGAAAAATAGTTTTCAAGCATGACAATGCATTTGTTTGTAAAACTAGCAGAGAATTTAATTGATTAAACTTTATTTGGAGTGCTCCTTGTGCACAATGCCATACTAAGTATAGTTCAAATCTATTAACATTTATAGACAGATTGCTTGAGACTTACTGATATAAAATTGATTAAACTTTATTTGGAGTGCTCCTTGTGCACAATGCACATTTCTTAATTTTAAGCCTAAAATGTGTTTTAATGTCACTACTGATGAGGATTGTATGATCTTTGAATAATATCAGTCTTTAAATGCAAGATATTTAAAGTGTACCTGAAGTATACTTGCAATAGTTCCACTTTAGCACAATCAAATATACTTCAGTATATCTTTAGTTGGACTTGAACGCTGCTTCCACACAATTAAAGTGCATTAAGTACAAATTCGCATATACAGGTGCTGGTCATATAATTAGAATATCATCAAAAAGTTGATTTATTTCACTAATTCCATTCAAAAAGTGAAACTTGTATATTATATTTTATTCATTACACACAGACTGATATATTTCAAATGTTTATTTCTTTTAATTTTGAAGTTTATAACTGACACTAAGGAAAATCCCCAAATTCAGTATCTCAGAAAATTAGAATATTACTTAAGACCAATACAAAGAAAGGATTTTTAGAAATCTTGGCTTAACTGTAAAGTATGAACATGAAAAGTATGAGCATGTACAGCACTCAATACTTAGTTGGGGCTCCTTTTGCCTGAATTACTGCAGCAATGCAGCGTGGCATGGAGTCGATCAGTCTGTAGCACTGCTCAGGTGTTATGAGAGCCCAGGTTGCTCTGATAGTGGCCTTCAGTTCTTCTGCATTCTTGGGTCTGGCATATCGCATCTTTCTCTTCACAATACCCAATAGATTTTCTATGGGGTTAAGTTCAGGCGAGTTTGCTGGCTTTGCTGGCCAATTAAGAACAGGGATACCATGGTCCTTAAACCAGGTACTGAAAGCTTTGGCACTGTGTGCAGGTGCCAAGTCCTGTTGGAAAATGAAATCTGCATCTCCATAAAGTTGGTCAGCAGCAGGAAGCATGAAGTGCTCTAAAACTTCCTGGTATACGGCTGCGTTGACCTTGGACCTCAGAAAACACAGTGGACCAACACGAGCAGATGACATAGCACCCCAAACCCATCACTGACTGTGGAAACTTTACACTGGACCTCAAGCAACGTGGATTGTGTGCCTCTCTCTTCTCTTCCTCCAGACTCTAGGACCCTGATTTCCAAAGGAAATGCAAAATGTACTTTCATCAGAGCACATAACTTTGGACCACTCAGCAGCAGTCCAGTCCTTTTTGAAGCAAGACGCTTCTGACGCTGTCTGTTGTTCAAGAGTGGCTTGACAAGGAATGCGACAGCTGAAACCCATGTCTTGCATATGTCTGTGCGTAGTGGTTCTTGAAGCACTGACTCCAGTTGCAGTCCACTCTTTGTGAATCTCCCCCATATTTTTGAATGGGTTTTTGTTTCACAATCCTCTCCAGGGTACGGTTATCCCCATTTCTTGTACACTTTTTTTCTACCACATCTTTTCCTTCCCTTCGCCTCTCTATTAATGTGCTTGGACACAGAGCTCTGTGAACAGCCAGCATCTTGTGCAATGACCTTTTGTGTCTTGCCCTCCTTGTGCAAGGTGTCAATGGTCGTCTTTTGGACAACCGTCAAGTCAGCAGTCTTCCCTATGATTGTGTAGCCTACAGAACTAGACTGACAGACCATTTAAAGGCCTTTGCAGGTGTTTTGAGTTAATTAGCTGATTAGAGTGTGGCAACATGTGTCTTCAATATTGAACCTTTTCACAATATTCTAATTTTTTGAGATACTGAATTTGGGATTTTTCTTAGTTGTCAGTTATAAACATCAAAATTAAAAGAAATAAACATTTGAAATATATCAGTCTGTGTGTAATGAATGAATATAATATACAAGTTTCACTTTTTGAATGGAATTAGTGAAATAAATCAACTTTTTGATGATATTCTAATTATATGACCAGAACTCATTTAGACCACTTAATAGGTCCTTCTCAAAAAATTAGCATATTGTGAAAAAGTTCATTATTTTCCATAATGTAATGATAAAAATTTAACTTTCATATATTTTAGATTCATTGCACACCAACTGAAATATTTCAGGTCTTTTATTGTTTTAATACTGATGATTTTGGCATACAGCTCATGAAAACCCAAAATTCCTATCTCAAAAAATTAGCATATCATGAAAAGGTTCTCTAAACGAGATATTAACCTAATCATCTGAATCAACCTAATTAACTCTAAACACCTGCAAAAGATTCCTGAGGCTTTTAAAAAAACCCAGCCTGGTTCATTACTCAAAACAGCAATCATGGGTAAGACTGCCGATCTGACTGCTGTCCAGAAGGCCATCATTGACACCCTCAAGCAAGAGGGTAAGACACAGAAAGAAATTTCTGAACGAATAGGCTGTTCCCAGAGTGCTGTATCAAGGCACCTCAGCGGGAAGTCTGTGGGAAGGAAAAGTGTGGCGAAAAACGCTGCACAACGAGAAGAGGTGACTGGACCCTTAGGAAGATTGTGGAGAAGGACCGATTCCAGACCTTGGGGGACCTGCGGAAGCAACTTACTGAGTCTGGAGTAGAAACATCCAGAGCCACCGTGCACAGGCGTGTGCAGGAAATGGGCTACAGGTGCCGCATTCCCTACAGAGAAGCAGCACTGGACTGTTGCTCAGTGGTCCAAAGTACTTTTTTCGGATGAAAGCAAATTTTGCATGTCATTCGGAAATCAAGGTGCCAGAGTCTGGAGGAAGACTGGGGAGAAGGAAATGCCAAAATGCCTGAAGTTCAGTGTCAAGTACCAACAGTCAGTGATGGTCTGGGGTGCCATGTCAGCTGCTGGTGTTGGTCCACTGTGTTTTATCAAGGGCAGGGTCAATGCAGCTAGCTATCAGGAGATTTTGGAGCACTTCATGCTTCCATCTGCTGAAAAGCTTTATGGAGATGAAGATTTCGTTTTTCAGCACGACCTGGCACCTGCTCACAGTGCCAAAACCACTGGTAAATGGTTTACTGACCATGGTATTACTGTGCTCAATTGGCCTGCCAACTCTCCTGACCTGAACCCCAAAGAGAATCTGTGGGATATTGTGAAGAGAAAGTTGAGAGACGCAAGACCCAAAACTCTGGATGAGCTTAAGGCCGCTATCGAAGCATCCTGGGCCTCCATAACACCTCAGCAGTGCCACAGGCTGATTGCCTCCATGCCACGCCGCATTGAAGCAGTCATTTCTGCAAAAAGATTCCCGACCAAGTATTGAGTGCATAACTGAACATAATAATTTAAGGTTGACTTTTTTTTGTATTAAAAAACACTTTTCTTTTATTGGTCGGATGAAATATGCTAATTTTTTGAGATAGGAATTTTGGGTTTTCATGAGCTGTATGCCAAAATCAACAGTATTAAAAACAATAAAAGACCTGAAATATTTCAGTAGGTGTGCAATGAATCTAAAATATATGGAAGTTTAATTTTTATCATTACATTATGGAAAATAATGAACTTTTTCACAATATGCTAATTTTTGAGAAGGACCTGTATTTTGTTACAAACAGAATACACTCACCAGAATGTCTCAGAAAACAGTCACTGAAAGCAATATGTCTTCAACTTCTCTTCCACAGCGTTTCAAATTCAACCTCCCAACTGACAAACAATAAACCAGCTATTCAAAGACAATTCGCAATATAAATGCTAATTGTAATCAGCATAGTCAAAATTACTCACACGCTATGCATTTTGTCCGTGCTTCATGCACATTCACTCTGTGCGCTTCTCATACTTGCCAACCTTGAGACCTCAGAATTAGGGAGATATTGGGGGGGGGGCCTCATATATAATCACACACACACAAACAAACCTAAAGAAGAATATAATTCATTTATTTGTACATAATTTCTACATACATATAGACAAAACTAAAATAAACAAAATTAAATACACACAGGGCTCAAAAGAAATGAACAATCAAATAATAAATTTAGATAATTTAAATTATCCCGCCTTCCACATAGAGTACAAATAGGGCGATATAAAAGGCCCTATATGTACAGATATCAAATTATAGGCCAAATATGAGCCACCCAGCAAAGGAAGTACAAAAAAAGGAAAGAACCAATTGCACAAACAAACCAACTAGGAACAAAACAGCAACACTTCTTAATACTGATGTTCAGAGTCCTGCACTACAGCAGGAACACTCCAAGGCACGAGCACTGAACCAAATCGGAACCAGAAGTTGTTAACAGAAACTGGAAAAAATGCAGCCAAATGCCAGACCGAAGCAGAGCCATAAACGATGTACACGATGGTGTGGGAGCCAGGAGCAGGCAGCAATGGACTGCTGTAATGAAAAACACAGTATGGTTAAACTTTGCACTAAGCATTCAGCATTCTTAATTCTTACACGTACCCAAGTAAGCAGTCAGACCAAACACAGGTCGCAACATTAACCAGTTGACGTCATACAGCTATAAGTGATACACAAAAAAATACAAAACACTAACATTAGCACGACAAGTGTAGAAAGATGCTAAAAGTCAAATTACTCTAATGCTTACCTTTCAGATAAATGCACAAAAAGAACCCTAAGAGAGCCCGTGACCAAGTTAGCCACACTGCTAACAACAGTGTAAACGCTGGTAGCAGAAAGGGGCGGGGCACCTGAGAGCAACACATCCAAGTCACGCAACTCCACCCTTTATACGCTCACCCATAACTACTGATAGGCTAACAATCCTAACAATCAATATAGGAGGATCTAACCATCCTGCCACAATCTACCCCCTGCTTTTTGTGTCGTCGTCCCGACGATGCCATACAAAAAGATAAACCCCTAGAACACAGGACTCAACACCAAGGCCTATAAAGGACCGAAATCCCACTTGAAGAAGCCTCAGATGAGGACATGGCTTCACTGGTCGCCTCACCCACAGCCCGTGGGAGACGATAAATGTTAGGGTGTTGGCCGCAGTAGTTCTTGTTGTCCTTCTCAGTGCGGCTAAATCAGGAACAGGGAGGGTCTGTAGATACAGCCACGGATACAGGAGGTAAGTTTCCTATCTCCATAGCACAAGTGTCCTGAGGCCGCTGGCACCCCTGTCACAGAGCCAGAGGGTGCCAACCCACTCTGTGGTGCAGATTCGACCATTAAGACTGAATCTCTTAATGCCAACCTAGGTGGCATGGAGAGGCAAGCTTGAGGGACTTCGGGCACTAAAGCCAACAAGTCACACTCATCCAGCTCATCTTCAGAAGGCAACGCTTTTCCACTCAAAGGGGTATCCTTAGGGCTCTGATTTGGAGAACCTCTTTGAATCCTGGCTTTCAACAGGGAACGGTGAACATGCTTTACCTTGCTCAGCTCGTCCATCAGCGCGATTGTGTATACAGTACCACCATCTTTTGGCGCTTTCACAACTTGGTACACCACCGAATCCCACAAATCCTGGATTTTGTGCGACCTCGCATGCCACACTCCTGTAGGTAAACCAACTTGGCCTCCTCTAATCGTGTACACTGCACATTCTGATCATGATGTGCCTTACGTCATTCAGCAACAGCCCTCAAACGCTCACGTGCACCTTCAAATGCCACCTGGAGCCTAGTCTGATGTTCTACAATCCAGTCATGGACGCTACCTGCCACCTCTTCTTGAACTCTCCCCAGCAAAAAGTCAACTGGGAGCCACGGTTCTTGCCCAAACATCAAATAAATACGGGGACTCCCCAGTCGCTTGGTGCGGGGTGGTGTTATAACAGAAGAGTATTGGCCTCGAAGCCAACAGATGGCCCATGAAGCTATGACCAATGGGCTGAACATCTTTGGCAGACTGACACCTTTCACATTCCTGGCACCAACGGGCCACCTCGGCAGACATACCCGGCCAATAGCATCGTTGCCTTACCAACTCAGTGGTTCATTCAATGCCCTGATGTCCATGCTCCTGATGGAGCTGTGTCAGAACATCGCCTTTCAAAATGATGGGCAAAATCAACTGATAAAGCTCCTCACCCCCATCACCCGTCGGTATAACACACTGGCTCTTTCCACGAAACGATCCCACTGCCGGAGCAGCAATAAACTGGACTTAAACAACTGTCTACGTTCTTCTACGCTAGGAAACACTTTTTGTTTCCAAAAACTCAGAACCTCCTTAATAACCGGGCCCGCACGCTGCAGAGAAATCAAATCGGTAGTAGAATGACTAGGCAGAACAGAAATAATTGCTTGAGTGGCTTGAGGAATCACACCTACACCTCCTGTTTGCTGCACAACATGGGGGACTGCAGTGCCTGGAAGCCAACCCTCCACCCCACTGCAATCAGATGGGTGCCGCCTCAACAGAGCATCTGCATTTCGGTTACTTTTCCCTGACCTATACTTTACCTCAAAATCAAAAGCAGCAAGTTGTGCTGCCCAACGTTGTTCAGTCGCCCCCAACTTTGCTGACGCAAGATGACTAAGGGGGTTATTATCAGTAAAGACTACACATTTGTGCCCCAGCAAATACTCATGAAACTTCTCAGTCATGGCCCACTTGAGCGCCAAGAACTCCAACTTCATGGAGCTATAATTGGACATATTGCGCTCAGTGGGCCGAAGACTATGACTAGCATAGGCAATAGGCTGCACCTTTCCCCCTTGTTCTTGGGAAAGGATGGCCCCTAAGCCACTATAGCTAGCGTCAACCTCTAAAATAAAAGGTACGGAGAAGTCAGTGTAAGCAAGAACAGGGGCAGAGGTGAGTTTACCTTTTAGTGCCTCAAAACTACTCCGACAATGTGCCGTCCAGGCACCACTAAAACTCTGTCCCTTACATTTCTTAGACTTGCCTCTGGCCAGCTCAGCAACCAATTTATGCAGAGGGACAGCCAACTTCGCAAACCCCTCCACAAAATGGCGATAATAGCTGGCGAAGCCCAGAAAGGAGCGCGATTCCAAAACGCTAGTTGGGGTCTGCCACTGGACTACTACCTCCACCTTGCTTGGATCCGTAACGACACCTTGAGATGACACAACATGTCCTAAATACTTCACCTTGCGCTGAAAAAAAACGCACACTTCTGGAGCTTAGCTTTAAGTCCCTCAATCCCCCAATCAACCCAGCACCACTTCCAGCCGTTCTAAATGTTGGAACACAGAGGAAGAGAACACCACAATGTCATCCAAATACAACAACAAAGATTGGCATTGCTGGTCACCAAACAACCTTTCCATCAATCGCTGAAAGGTGCTGGGAGCATTGCAGAGACCAAACGGCATCCAGTTCCACTCAAACAAGCCAAATGGAGTACAGAAAGCAGTTTTAGGTCGATCCGCCTCCGTGACAGGGACCTGGTTGTACCTGCTGGCCAAGTCCATTGTGGAGAACCAGTGGGCCCCAGTCACGGCATCAAGGGATTCCTCAATACGAGGTAAAGGGAAGGCGTCCTTCCTGGTTTCAGAATTTAACTGACGGTAGTCTACACACATCTGTAGACTACCGTCCTTCTTTTTAACCAGGACAATAGGAGAGGCATATGGACTACAGCTCTCTCTAATGACCTGTGACTCCAGTAGCTGGTTAATATCCGCCTTCACCACCTCGTACTCTGAAGGGGGAACCCTCCTGTACCGTTGCTTGACAGGGGTATCATCTAAAAGGGGAATATCATGCGAAAGAAGGTTAGGTGCAACCCAAATCCCCCTCATGAGCTGAGAACACAAAGTGGTATTTTTGGAGTAGGGCCCGAACCTGAGCTTGTTCCTCCCCTTACGAAAATCGACAAATCTACAGAGTCAATCTGCTCCTGTACTGTGGGACCTACCAGAGTCGTATGAACACTTACCATAGCTGTGACTGACCTCACTTCACTAATGCCTTCGGGTAAACTAATGACAAAAAACACCGTTCAAGGTACCTAAAGATGTCCTGGGGTAGAGTACAACCTCAGTAACACCCACATTCACCACAGGTATATAGGCTGTACCCTGAGTCACTTGAACCAGTGCAGGGGAAGCCAGCAGCCCAGCAGGTAACCCCACCTCACGTGGTTCAAACAGCACAGTACCAGTAGAATAACGCTCTGAACAGGTTGCTGCTACAAGCCTCATCGTGCCCCCCGGAATGCGACACACCCCATGCCATTCAATATACTTCCAAGAGCTTCTCACTCTCATGCTTAAATGTGGAGTCTATTTCAGTGTGTATAAGATATTCATTTCTGGAAGCAGCACATCTTTTTTCCCATACAGTTATTTATCACAATAGAAAATTAGTTCTGGAATACAAACATTAGAAACAGTTACCAAAAGTTTACTGCAAGAATCAAGCCAATGACATTTCAGGCATTAATATGACATTTTGATTTGACTTAAAAACTGCAGATAGTAGGACAACACAGTGATAAATAACTACATGAACTTCAAGAAAAGTATTTATTCACCCCTCCTTTTCGCCAGTGGGTTATTGATTTTACACGCTCAGGGTGGAAAAGATTCGGTTCCATAAGCTTCTTATTTCTGAAGCGATCACAAATCATAATACCAACTGCAAAGGATTTGAGATTTAGTTTAAATCCAGGATGAAGTTATCAATGTCTTAAATTTAAAGGAAAACTCTTGCAGAGTGGTTGCAGAGTGATCTGCTTTTATTTATTTAAAACTGAATCCCTTTATAAATATATAGTATTTTAACCAAAGCATGTGTAACAGAGTGAAAAGGTATGTTAAATTATTGCATAAATGGGGACAGCGCCATCTATGTGCTGTGTGATGTGATTTAGCGTGTGGAGTAGGGACCGCCCACAGCAGAGTTAATGAAGCATTGCTGTGGGTAAGTTGCACGTTTTTCGCGGTCTGAGAATTACCATTTATAAGTGTCCTAAACAAACAAGTAGTTGCTTTATTGTGACTGTATCTTTCAACGAATATGTTGGGACTCTGTTAAGCCTTGTTTGGCGTCGAGTGTGTTGCTCAATATTGAGTTATAACGTGTTTAGAGACCCGATTGTAATCAATCTGTGTGTTGCCTTGTGTTTCATGTAGAAATGGTTTATTCTCTTTCTGAATCAGTGAAACCCTATTCACACACACCATCTCCATTGTGCAGAAAGCAGACCGCCCAGGCAAGACCGTCACATTGGTGCCGTGAAGTTGTGATGCCGCTGTGTTGCTATGGGTTGTGTCTTCAAGCAAGTTGATTGAGATCACCGTGCTGCTGCATTAGGACTGGAAGCGTGTGTCATCGGTTGAACTGTTCGTCATCATTCCACAGCCTTTGGTGATTGAGGGACTCAATGACTTTATCCTTTTTTTGCTCTATTGGACTTTTCTCTCTCTGCTCTTTGATATTGAGTTAATGCCTGTACGTATTATAGCGTTTTTCATTGCCCAAGATGAGTAACATCAATAGATTCTTACCTGATCAATGTACTCCTGTTCCAGTGGGTAGAGGCAGAGGGGTTTTAGGTTTCCCAATTCCCTTTCCGATGGACAGCCCCGACACTGGCAATAACAATAGTAGACCTGGTTTTACAAGAGGGGTGTGTTTTGTACGAGAGTACGATACAGCAGACATGCAGTCAGATGTCAATCACAGAGTAGCCTCCACATCTACACCCAACAATGATATGTTAGGGCAGATGAGTTCAATTGTCCATCAAATTGGCCAACAATTAGCAGAGAACATTATATCTCATCTCAGTTCCCATAGCTTTGACACTGACGCACCAAGTAGAAAACACACTGATGATTATAAGAATGACAGCCCCTCAAGCGTGGCTAATTTGTCACAAAAAAACCAAGTGATTCAGCACAGAAAATTCAAGGAGCCACCTTCATTCAGAGGAGATGGTTCAGATACAATTGAAATTGAGGAATGGGAAGATCTGATGAGGACATTTGTTAAAAAGAGCAACATGAATGCGGATGAACACGTGGAGGAAATCCTTGTACACCTGCGTGGTAAAGCTAAAGACGTTGTCAAATTCTGGATCAGGAACTGTGACTCTGCCACCACTGTCTGCCCAAACTCTGCCTACAGCCTGCTGCGCAAACATTTCAGTTGTAGTCATTACTCACCTGTTCCTCTTGCTGATTTTTACACTACTTTACCCGAGGACAACGAAAATCCATACGACTACTGGCTGAGACTCAACAGAGCTGCAGATGTCGCATCTGAATGCTTGCAAGAGCAAGGTAAAACACTTGACAAACCCAGCGTGGAAATAGTCCACATGTTTATCAGACACTGCCCAAGTAAAGACTTAGCCTTAACCTTCAGATCCAAACCGATTGACAAATGGTCAGCCCATGAAGTACAGGCTGTGCTTAATGACTATCAATCTGACTTATCGTTCAAAGCCACCAGTACAGTGCATCGCAGCCAAAGTGAAAGAGTTTCAATCAACAAGATTGATGTTAACGCAGTTCCAGTGCCCGCTCCCACGTTGTGCGAACAACCAAAAAGCACAGATTTCTCTGCCCTTGAAAAGGTCATTGACATGCTTGAAAAAGTTCTGCTAACCAATTCTAACAAACCTCCATCCCATCCTAGACGCCAGCCTCAAACCAGACTTCCTAGGATCGAAGGTCTTGATGCCTTACCGTGTTCTATTTGTAATGATGCTGCCCATTCCGCCTTGATGCACTGTCGTGAGCACTGACTATGTTTCCAGTGTCAGTCACCAGGTCACTCCAGGCGTTCCTGTCTTCGGTGGAGAAGTCAATCCACTCAGCCCAGTCCGGAAAAAACTAGCAGGTCTGTGCACAAGGGAGGTAAGCACAGACCAGATTGAAAACCCTCCCATATTTGTGACACAAGATTATGAGTCTATTTATGAACAGAAAAAACCCAGTGTCTCACCTGAGAAAACTGCTGTCTTTCAAGGAATACAAAGAGTTCCTAGAGCTGATTCATTATTTTACACTACTGTGTCTGTAGAGCATGGCCCGTCTTTCGCTGCATTACTTGACAGTGGTTCAATGGCCTGCACTCTCAGTGAGGCAGCTGAAGCTAGTTTGCTGGCAAGCACTTCAACGTTTACAAAATCTTCTGCTGATGATGTTGTAATTATTGGTTGTGGTGGTCATCGAGTCACACCAACGGCGATGTATGATTTGTCTGTCTGTGTTTATGGATGTAAACTGATAATACCTGTGCTGGTCGTTCCAGGCCAGACTGATGAGATGATCTTGGGCAGCAACGCCATCAAGAGCTTGCTGACTCTCCTGAAAAATACAGATGACTACTGGAAATTGATTTCACTTCCGAGCGGTAATGGACAAAACGAGTGTTTAGAGTTCATTTCTTTGCTTTCCAACACACAGAGATGGATAGGCGATCACGTACCTGAGAAAGTTGGTACTGTTAAACTCAAGCACTGTGTGACACTTCAACCCCAGAGTGAACACCTTGTATGGGGCAAGCTTCCTGTCAACACTGTGATGTCTGCGGGTAGTACGGTGCTGGTGGAGCCCACCCAGTCCAGATGTGGCCCGAAACAGATCATGGTAGGCCGAGTCATTACACCTTTATGGGGCAATGGTTGGATACCTATCAAAGTTATAAATCCTACAAAGAGTGTGTTGACATTAAGAAGAAATGCTAAGATTGCAGATGTCTCGCCATGTATCGCTGTGGAAGATCTTCCAGAGAGTGACTGTATAATGTCTCAAGTTCAGCATATGCAACACGAGGACAATTCCCAGGAATCTGAAGATGAGATGTGTGAGTCTTAAACGACTTGGATTGAGAGACCTAGATCTGACAGGGTGCGAAGTGTCTTTGGTACGGAAAATGAAGTTACTCCATCTCATCAAGAAATATGAGTCCATATTCTCAAGGAATGAGATGGACTTTGGAGAAGCCAGAGATTTCCTACAATGGATCCTCCTAGTGGACAAAAAACCCTTTTGCCTCCCCTACCATCGTGTACCTCCAAGTCTTTATGAGAAACTGATAGTAGCACTGGATGAAATGGAAGAGAAGGGCATAATCAGAAAATCAAACAGTGAGCATGCTTCCCCTCTCATGCTGGTGTGGAAAAAGAATGGTGATCTGAGGATCTGTTCAGATTTTCGGTGGTTAAATGCCAGAACTGTAAAAGATGCCCATCCTCTGCCCAACCAGGCCGACGCCTTACCTGCTCTTGGAGGAAATGCTTTCTCCTTGACTATGAACGTTACTTCAGACTTCTATAATGTGCGATAGGAAATACACTGCTTTCTCATCACCATTTGGGCTGCATGAATATAACAGAATGCCACAGGGCCTCTGTAATAGTCCCGCTACGTTCATGTGCATGATGATGTCAATCTTTGGTGATGAGATCTTCACAAGTTTACTGTGCTACCTTGATGATCTCATGGTCTTTGCCCCCAATGATCAGGTTGCACTTGAAAGGCTGGAGATGGTGTTTTCAAGACTCAAGGCCCACAATCTCAAGCTTTCACCTAAAAAATGCCACTTCTTGAGAAAATCAGTTAAGTTTCTTGTACATATAATTTGTAAGGATGGTGTCCGATCCAGGGAAAATAAAAGCCATTACAGATGTTCAAGCAACAGACTTGATGGACTCTGATGGCGTCACTCCATGTCACAAGGAAATTAGATTATTCTAAGTTATGGTATTGTACTACCAACAATTTATAGAGAGATGCTCTGTTGAAGCTAATCTGTTATTCAATCTGATCGCAAAGGCTCTAGAGGCAGAAGGAGGAAACTCATCTCAAAGGCTGTGTGTGTTAAACTCTGTCCAAAAGACTGGAATAACAAATGCCAGAAAGTGTTTGACACTTTAAAGGAGGACCCTTTCACAAGCGTAATGCTAGCACACCCTGACTTTAAATGTGACTTCATACTAGCTGTAGATGCCTCATTTGATGGTTTAGGAGTTGTTCTCTCTGAGATCCCAGAGGGCAGCACTATGGCCAGACCAAGTGGCATTCGCTAGCAAGACACTGTCGTGTTCTCAGATGAATTACCCGGCTCACAGGCTAGATTTCCTCGCACTTAATTGGGTGATATGTGACAAGTTCCATTATTGGTTGAAAGGGCGTCACTTTACAGCTTGGACGAACAATAATCCCCTCACCTACATACTCACCAAGCCAAGACTCGATGCTTGTGAGCAACGTTGGGTTGCTAAATTAGCCTCTTTCAGCTTTGACCTGAAATACGTACCCGGCTCTAAGAACATTGTCGCCGACGCATTGAGCAGGGAACCTTTTGTCCAGTCTTGTGTAACCCATCGACTTGTAACAGAACCTTATCACTTCTTGCTCAATCAGGTTAACGGAGTTGTAGATCAAGTAGTCCAAGATTCTTTCAGACTTACCGCTAAATGTCAAGTATTAAGCCCTGCTGATGATCTTTCTGAAGCAACAGGAGTAAGTGGCCAAGGTCGGATGACTGCAGGTGCTTTGAGTTCGCAGGATGTAGTTGCAGTATTGGATGCACACTGTTCTGGTGGTGTAGGACGAATGATGGGCGTGGAAAGCATTCCGCATTGCATCAGTGTGGACCAGACTACTGCACTCAGTGTGAGCACTCTGTCGGCTACACAAGAACAGGATAACACAGTGAGTAGAGCACTCTTTTACGTTCAAAGACACCGACGTCCTGACAAGCATGAACGTGCTAGTGAGCCCTGTACTGTCTTAAGGCTTCTTAAGCATTGGAATAAACTCACCATCAGAGATGGCATGCTTTTCAGAATAAAAAGAGATAATCACATGAACAAAAAGTTGTATCAATTCATTGTCCCAGATGCTCTGAAACAACAAGTGCTTAATGGTCTGCATGATGCTGCTGGTCATCAAGGTCGCTCCAGGACACTTTCATTGGCCAGACAACGGTTCTTCTGGACAGGCATGGAACGGGACATAGCTAATTATGTGAGGAACTGCATGCGGTGTATTGTCGGCAAGACCCCTGAACCAAAAGATCGTGCTCCTCTTGAGAACATACACACCTCTGAGCCGATGGAACTCATCTGCATTGATTTCTGGACAGCAGAACAGGGTGATAACAGGAGTGTGGATGTTCTGGTAGCAACAGACCATTTCACCAAATTAGCCTATGCTTTTCCCTGTAAGAACCAGTCTGCGAAGCAGGTTGCTCATCATTTATGGAACGGTCTCTTCTGTATTTACGGATTTCCTAGGCGTGTACATTCGGATCAAGGTCCGAGTTTTGAGAGCAGATTGATGAAGGAGCTGCTAGATATGGCCGGTGTTAAGAAATCACATACCACTCCTTATCACCCAATGGGAAACGGAATCACTGAACGCTTCAACAGAACCTTAGGGAACATGATAAGAGCCTTACCTCCCCAGTCCAAAGTCAAGTGGCCGCAGTCTTTGCAAATGCTGACGTTCTGTTATAACTGCACTGTTCACGAGACCACAGGCTTTGCACCTTTCTATCTGATGTTCGGGAGAGTCCCACGTCTTCCTATCGATGTGATGTTTCAACATGTTCTCAGGGATGATACTGTTGTGAAGTATTCAGATTTTGTATCCAGGCTTAAATGTGACCTTGGCGAAGCTGCAAAAATTGCACAGAAGCACAGTTTTACTGAGCAAGCTCGGCATGCAAAAATGTACAATCGGAAAGTGAGGGGTTCACCTTTGACTGTTGGTGACCGAGTCCTTCTGGCAAATCGAGGTGAGCGTGGCAAACGGAAAATTGCAGATAAGTGGGAGTCCAATCTTTACGAAGTGATGTCAGTGAGATCACCTATTAATGTCTATCGGATAAGAGACACAGAAACAGGCAGAGAAAAGACTGTGCACAGGAATCTTTTGCTCCCTGTTAACTTTCTGTACGAAGATGATGGAATTGCTTTACCATCTCAGTCTCATTCAATTGATGCGACCTCAGACTTGCCTGATCATCCCGAAAGTGATAAAAGAACAGCTCACTGGGTTATGCAGTCTGATCAGCCCAACTGCCCTTAAAATGACACAGACTCTTTAGTGGCTTTGTCTGAAGTTCAGTATTCTTTGGATGTCCAGAAATCCAATTCAAAGGCAGACTCTGTTACCTGTGACAGCTCTATATCCACTGAACAGGCCAGTGACATTCCACATTTGTTGGATGATAGACTACCTCCTGACGATGACTTGGACCAGATGTCCACACAGCACTCCTTGGCTATGCCAGTTTTCCCACCTTCACATGTAGACAATAATTCTGTTCCGGATACAGTTAACCCTGTAGTTTGCACTCAACCAGAACACTTTCTAGCAGGCACAGTCAGAACTAGGGCTGGTAGGACCATTAAACCTCCACAAAGATTGATCTGTGAGATGAATAATCAGTTTGTGCAGGATTCCTCACCTTCAGTGATTTCTCTTTTAGATGTGGTGAAAACCATTTTTCATGGGTAAATATATATGGTTACGAGTTAGATTTTTGCCATTTTGAGTTGATATTTTTCAATCCTTGAATTGTGTATGTGAAGAGAGGTGTTTAGGGCATCTCTTTGGTCTATGTTTAGTCTGGATTTTGGTACCAGTCCATTCTTGAATACCTCTTATGGAGGAATTTTGTAATTGATATTTACGCTGAAATGTGTCAAGGAAATTCACAGTCATTTTCTTGTTTTGTTTTCTTTACCTTTTTCTGGTTCTTGTGTTAAGTTTTCCTACTGTACTGACGCTTCCCCAGTTTAGCATAATTTAAGGGGGGTGCATGTAACGGAGTGAAAAGGTATGTTAAATTATTGCATAAATGGGGACAGCGCCATCTATGTGCTGTGTGATGTGATTTAGCGTGTGGAGTAGGGACCGCCCACAGCAGAGTTAATGAAGCATTGCTGTGGGTAAGTTGCACGTTTTTCTCGCGGTCTGAGAATTACCATTTATAAGTGTCCTAAACAAACAAGTAGTTGCTTTATTGTGACTGTATCTTTCAACGAATATGTTGGGACTCTGTTAAGCCTTGTTTGGCGTCGAGTGTGTTGCTCAATATTGAGTTATAACGTGTTTAGAGACCCGATTGTAATCAATCTGTGTGTTGCCTTGTGTTTCATGTAGAAATGGTTTATTCTCTTTCTGAATCAGTGAAACCCTATTTACACACACCGTCTCCATTGTGCAGAAAGCAGACTGCCCAGGCAAGACCTTTTAAATGAGTCTACACCCCAAAATTACTGTTATAAACATGAGCCGCGTCCAAAAGGTAAAGGGGGAGGTGTTGCTTCAATTTATAACAATATTTTCAGTATTTCTCAGAGGGCAGGCTTCAAGTATAACTCGTTTGAAGTAATGGCGCTTCATATAACATTATCCAGAGAAACAAATGTTAATGATAAATCCCCTGTGATGTTTGTACTGGCTACTGTAAACAGGCCAGCAGGGCACCATACAGACTTATTAAAGAGTTTGCTGACTTTCTGTGTTAGTGCTGGCTGCAGATAATAATAATATACATTTTATTTGTAATGCGCCTTTCTTAATACTCAAAGTGCATGTACAAACAAAATAACAAGTCAACCAAAATTACAATATCAAAAATAAAATCATAGTAATAGTCATGAATTAAAAGCTTCAGTAAAAAGGTATGTCTTAAGAAGTTTCTTAAAACAATCCAGGGAATCTCATTTTCCACAGTATACACTGATACAAGCTGCGTCTCTCTTTCCTCTCTGACTGTGAGTTTGACACGCATCCGTCTCCCTTCAATTACAGTCTGAATGTCCACACATGTATTCCACATAATTTTAATCATTCCCGTGCAATTGTGGCAAGTGCTTAGAAATGTTTAGGAATGGGATATTTGTATGATTAGTACTATAAATATCATACTTTGTCTAACTGCATCACTACATTGTACAAACTCAGGTCAAAGCCATGTCATGTTCCAGTTTTCTAAACAAACAACATGGTATGGCTCTTAAAACACTGCCTATGAAAAATTCTGTATTGTCATATTTCGAGTATCTCAACTGAATTGGGGTCATTTGTTTTATAATATTACTACTTACTGTGTTCTTGTTCCTTTTTGTAAATTCAGTTCAGTTTGAAATCAAATTTGAAATCATGCTGTTTTTGCAACAAAGTTACCCTATTTTAAAGACACAAACACACAGAATGGGCGAATGTTTAAGATTGAGATTTTTGTAATGTTAATTGATCAATATTTATATATATGTAAATAAAAAGCCTACATTAAAATCTGTTCATCATATAGAGCGAACATGTCTTACCCTCTGGAGTCTAAGGGTCCATCAAGCTTTAAACCACTTAAAGCTTGATATTAAAATATCTATATGGCAGTATACAGTACGTGAAAGATTGCCAATGGTATTGAAAATGATTCGTCAATCGTCATAAAACCAAAAATGACCCTATAACACCAAAGAAAAAATTACTAGTCTTGTGGTGAACAATTAAACCGTGGAAGTCAATACACCAAAGAAAAATTTAAATAAATTAAAAAAAAATTGTCTGAGGAGTCACGTGGGAACACCGAGGAAGATGGCCGCACACTAGAGGAGCTCCTAAAGCCCGTTGATTAATGTTCTGAATTTGGAGACATACACTTCAATTGTGGTCATAATTTTGACACCCTTTGTCGACTTTGAGGTTTCTTAAGGACTGAGGCCGTCGGAAAAATGGCAAGTAATAACAAAGCAAAACTTTTTCAAGGGAGTTTACCACGAGGAGAAGAGCAAGCTAGCGTTAGCCTCGCCCCGGCCCAGACCCCGGAGCTAGATCCGCTTGAAAGCACACCTGCGGACTGATGACACCCCTCCAGCGGCAAACGGAGGAGAGCACGGAGAGCGACAGCAAAAAAAGACGTTTTAGAAGAAATAAAGAAAATGAATGCTACTCTTCAGGCGGTGGCAAAAGATGTCACCACTATTAAGGACACAACTAAAGAACTAAAAGACTCAGTGGAAGATATAAAAGTGAGGATGGGAGAGGCGGAACAACGTATATCAGACATTGAAGATGCTAGTGCAATTACTGAGGCAAAAGTGGACAAATGCGAGGAGAGGCTGGGGGTGTTGTGGTCACGCGTGGAGGACCTTGAAAACCGCAGTAGAAATAATGTACAGATTGTCGGACTTAAAGAAGGTGTGGAGGAACCTGGCGAAAAGTGGATCAATATGTGACGAAGATTCTGGATAAAGCATTGAGCTTTCTGGAAGTGAATTTAAAAATTGAACGTGCGCATCGTTCCCCTGTACCAATGCCGGATCCTAATAAACCTCCCCAGGGCGATACTTGTCCGCTTTCTACGTTCATCTGCCAGGGAGAAAGTAATACGAGTGGCCCGAGAGAGAAACGGGGTATCGACTGGGAAGGTGCTAAGCTTTCCTTCTTTGAGGATGTTACGAGGGAGTTGGCGGAGAAGAGAAAAGCGTTCAACCTGGCGAAAAAGCGTCTTCGATAGCTACAAGTGAAGCATAGGCTGGCTTATCCTGCACACTTATGTTTATGTGGAACGGACAAAGAAAATGTTCAAAGATGGAAAGAAGGCTGCGACATTTCTGCAGGAGTCGACTTAGAGGAGTGCGGGACTTAATGTAAACATATGGAGAAGTGTTTGTCAACTGAAAACTATAAGGTAACAAACAATGGGTCTAATGGGACTGCATGGGTTGTGCTGCTGTCGGACATCTAATGTGTCTCACGGACCAAGTAAAGTTTAGTGACTCAAGCTAGAGTTAGTTCGGGATGGGTGGGAGTCGCTTAGCAACGTTGTTCGGGGTTTGCGATGCAAAGAAGGGTGTTCATTTTGTTCATGTTTGATTTTTCTAAGACAGCTAGTTTTGAATGGTCCAGATATGTTTTGTAATATTGAGTGCCTATACATATATATTTGAGTTGTGTAATGTTTTATTTATTTTTTCTGAATTATGTGTTTTATGATTTAATGTTAATGTATTACTGAATTATGTGTTTTATGATTTAATGTTAATGTATTATTTAGATAAAGATGAATAGGTATATTAAAATAATATCATGGAACATAAAAGATGTGGGAACCCAGTTAAAAAGGAAGGAAAGGTTCTGACATATTTAAAATCTAAAAATACAGATATAGCATTTATCCAGGAATCTCACATTGTAGGAGAGAGAAGAGGCAAAAAAGTTTAAAAGAGATTGGGTGGGCACCGTCTTTCATAGTTCATATTCAAGCAAACAAAATGGTGTGTTTGATCCTTATTAATAAAATTTAAGCTTGTGATGCTGAAAAAATATAATGATAAGGAAGGGCGCATTATATTTTTGGAAGCTTTAAATTAATGGGTTCGAACAATTTTGTGTAATATTTTATGCACCTAATAAAGAGAGCCAGATTTTTTTCATGGAATTACAAGATAATAGGGGATCGTGAGGGGCAGGTTATATTGGCCGGAGATTTCAACCAGGTGATGGATGGGATAATTGACAAGAGCAACCCAGGGGTAGGTCGTCACTAGGGACAGAGAGGCTATTCATTTGTTGCGGCGGAGGACCTTAGTCTAGTAGACATCTGGAGGTAGTTAATCCTAGTTCAAGGGAATATACATTTTACTCTAATTGTCATAAAAACATACTCAAGGATAGATTTCGTCTTAATATCAAAGTTTTGGTAGATGCAATTGTAGGTTGTGAGATTTGGTACCATTGCCATTAGTGATCATGCCACAGTAGAGTTTGCAAATCGATTTGAACACGGATAAACCAAAAGAGGGTCGCTGGAGGCCTCAATACTATGTTGTGTGCAAAATATGTGTTTAGTGAGGAGTTAGCAAAGGATCTGCAATTTTTTCTTTGAAATCAATATGGGTTCCACAGATAAAGTAGCCACAGTTTTGGGAAGCGTCCAAAGCATATGATAAGCGGAGGAAGATATTGCATATGCGACAAAAGTTAAAACAAAAGTAATTTAGAAAGAGAAAAAAAAATTTGGAAAAAGAAATAGCTGAATTGGAGAAGGATTTGGCGAGACATTTCAAATGATAAAATACCAGACTATTTGTAAATTAAAATATCATTTAAATGAATGTTTATAATAAAAAGGCTGAATATGCCTTATTTAGGCTTAGAAATCAAATTTTAGAGGTGGTGAAAACGAATGGTAGATTATTTAGCGAGACAACTGAAAGCAGCAAGATAACCTAAATAATATATCAATGATTAAAAAAAGAGAACAAGTGGTAACCTCATTCAAAGGAAATAAAAACTCCATTTTCAAATCAGTGTCTAGTCAAGACGTGTTATACTTCTAGCTGGTGCGCTTAATGAGGAGGAGGTGAGAAACAATTTTTTCGCAGGTATCAATTACCAACCTTCCTTTCTAGTGAAACAAACCAAGCACGGCCTGGATGCACCTATAATTGGAAGAAAGAAGAGGTCAGAGATGCTATTGATCAATGAAAAAAGGGAAGGTCCGCCAGGTTTGGATGGCTTCCCGATTGAATATATACGAAAATTAATTGAATATTCTGTCTCAGGGTCTTGCATTTAAAGGTATAAGCTTGAGGGCCACTAGAAAAAGGCTCCTTATTACGGGTACATGTAATGAGGCTGCACTTATCTCTCTTATTCCTTAAAATTAGACCAAGATGGCGTGCGTTACACATCGCGAGGCTCAGGCAGTCTCTCCAGTTTTTGCAATTTTGCAGTATTTTGCGGCTTGCATCACCGGGTCTGTTCGTAACTGAACAGCTTTGCTTTAACATTTCATACACCAGACATCGCATCACCCACAAGTAAGAGACTTTTGGGACTGCAATTCATGTGTTTTCACAGAAACATGGGCTACACACGCCGTACCCAGATAATGGCTCATTGATCTAGCCGGACACGCTACAACCGCTTCCGGGCAGAGAGAACAGCCAGATGACTTCCGGACCACAGACAAGAGGTGTGGGATGTGCATTTATGTTAACCAAAGCTTGGTTGTAACGAACACTGTCATTGGTTGGGAGACCACTGCTCAGCTAACCCTAGAGTTTCTCCATGGTTTAAATGTAGAGACCTTTTTGATCTGCCGCAGGGGAGAAGTCACTTCCCACCATAATAACTGCACAGTCTATATTCCACCGGATGCTTAAGTGCCAAAGACTTGCTTTGAACGAACTTCACGCAAAGCCATTAGTAAACAACAGACTGTCTCACCCGGAGGCTGCTTTATTGTCGCAGGTGATTTTAATCACGGGGCAAATTAAAGACAGTGCTCCCCCACATTTCACTCAGCATGTTTCCCTTGCCACCCACCAGAGGAGACAAAACTGTTGGATCATGTATTTACACAAACATTGATGGCGCTTGCCAAACCGCGATCCCCCCTCCCCAACCTCGGACAGTCTGATTCACCGTTCTTTGCTTTCTCACCCCAACGTAATTCGACCCTGCATCATCAACCGGGTGAAGCCCATCAGTGAGAACATCAAATTGGGTTTTTGTGGGGGGTGGAGGGGCCATCTGGAGCTTGACTATTTACTTGCAGGGACATGGGTCTTCAACACACTGACTGGAGTATGTTTTGCTTCTCAGGCTGCCTGTGCTCTCTCACAGCGACATTGATGACTCTATTACCTCCTCTGTACTCGACTTACATCAACACCACCATTGACAGTGTTTACATCAGAAAAACAGATACAACATACCCTAATCAGAAGCCATGGATGAACAACGGAGGTGCAACATCTGCTGAAAGCCGCACACTGACTTCAGGTGCAGATGACGTGAGCAGCCTAAGTAAACTCCAGGGCTAACCTGAAAAGGTGCAAATCAAAAAGGGCCAAAGTAAACTGCTACCAAGCTGACAGGTACGAGGAACACTTTTCCAACTCTGAACACCCGACGCATTGTGCAGGGCATCCAGTTGTACACCAGTGACTACAAGTCAAGTAACTCCACTCCATCGGTCACAGACGTCTCCTTCCTTAAAGAGCTAAATGACTTATGCTTGCTTCAACAGCGACAGCAAGGAGACGGCCACCAAAATCACACACTCAGCAGACCACCAAACCCCTCAAACTCACCTCCACTCGATGTCCACACTGCAATTTGAGCCCGGATCAACGCACACAAGGGCTGTCTGCCGGGCCCGTGACATGGCATTCCTGGACGTGTGCTTAGAGCATGTGCAAGAGCAGTTGCAGGGGGTCTTCACAGACATTTTCAACCTGTCCCTCACCCAAGCAAACTGTGCCAACATGTTTTAAGTCCACATCCATTGTGCCAGTACCGAAACTTATCCTCCCCGATGTGCTTAATATGACTACCGCCCTGTAGCAATCACACCCATCATTATGAACAGTGCTTTGAGCGATTGGTCCTAGCACACCTCAAAGACTGGCCTCCCACCCACACTGGACCCACATCAATTTGCCTACCGCCGGAAAACAGGAGCACAGAGGAGCAGTATGCACAGTGCTTGCACTCTGCACTCACACACTGGCAAAACCAGCACATATGTATAGTATGTTGTTTGCGCTTGACTGTTCAGTTCAGCATTTACAAACCCGTCATTCCCTCCAAGCTGACCACAAAAACTTGGAGACCTGGACATTAACACATCGCCTCTGCAACTTGATCATAAAAGGACTGGTCTGACCAACAGGCCTCAGCCATGTTCGTGTCAGGCCAACCCCACTTCCACCACAATCACCTTAACCCCAGCTGCTAACCACAGGGCGGTGTGCTGAGCCCATTCCTCTAATTCCCTCTACAACCCATGACTGCAAGCTGTGCATGGATCCAACTCCATATTAAGTTTGCAGACGAACACCACGGTGGATTGGCACTCATCAGTGACAACGATGTGAGACTTGCCTACAGGGAGGAGGTTTCAGCAACCTGGCCACATGGTGCTGCTGACAATAAGCGTCTGCACTAACACCAGTAATAAAACAGAGGCGCTCATGGTGGACTTCAGGAAAGAAGAAAGGACGCACGCAATGACCACATCCACATCACGGGTTGGTTGTTGAACGTGTATCTCCAGCTTCAAGTTCACTGGGAAAAACCACCATCACGGATGAACCTGTCCTGGACCACAACACACTCCAGCATGGTCAAGAAGTCTCACCAACGCCTCTTCGTCCTCAGAGACACTGAAGAAGAACCAGCTGTCGTCATGGCCCATAGTGTGAACTTTGTACCGGTGTGGCGATCGATGAGCATCCTGACCAGCTGCATCACAGTCTGTCTGGTATGGGAACGCACGGTGGCTGACCGCAACCAAAGCACTGCCAGAGGGTTTGGTGAAAACATGCCCAACGCATCACAGGGACACCACTTCATGCTATTGCGGACATCCAAGAGGAAACGCTGTTGTACGTCGAGCTCGCAGCATCTCTAAGGACTCCTCTCAACCATGACCATGGACTGTTTTAACCTCCTGCCCTCGGTGAGGCGCTGCAGAGCCCTCCGGACAAGGTACACCGCAGATACAGGAAACAGCTTTTTCCCTACACGCTGTCGCCTTGCTGACACTCGGCCCTCTGACAAAGACCATACACACCGACGTTTCTCCCCAATTCAATCACTACATCTGAATGATTTATTTATTCTATTTATTCATCTACAACAAGCAAAAAAACAGCAACTTGCTATTACTTGCACTACTGTCTGTTCATCCAGGAACACTGAATAACCCATTTGCACACTGAAATATTTTCCTATGCACTTTACTTTCCATTGCAAGAGTTTTAAATTGTTTTCATATGTTCATAGTTCTGCCTATAGTGTGACATACACTTCACATATTTCATCTTTATAGTATGTTCATAGTACACCTATCTGTCTATCAGCTGATAGTATTTAAAATCTGTAAATTTTGTCCATAATACTTATCTGTATAGTTTTTGTACATATTGTAGAACCTTGTATTATTTCTGTACTTTACTGCTTATTGCACTTCTTGGTTAGTATGAGTAACTGCATTTCGTTTGCCTTGTACCTTACATGTGCAGAGTGACAAAAAGTTGAAATCTAATCTAATCTAAAAAGGAAGGGATATTTCAGATCTAGCGAATTACCGAACCCGTAAGCCTTTTAGGAGTTGATTGTAAGATATTGGACAAAGGTTTTAGCCTCCCGACTGGATAAGAATTGCCAAATATTATCACTGGTGATTCAAGTTGGTTTATTAAGAATAGGTTGTTCGGGTGATACATGAGAAAGACTTATTCATCTTCATACACAAAAAGTAACATCTAGGTCTAGACCCGGTTGGCGGCCTTTCTTCGCTTGATGCGGAGGAAAGCCTTTGACCGGGTAGAATGGGGCTTTTCTTATTGGCAACCCTTTTAATGTTCGGGATGGGGCCTGGATTTTGTAGAGGGTGTTGACACACTAATATATTTCCAGTCCCAGAGGGGCAGCAGTTTTGACAACATGGATTGGTTGTCGTGTCCGACTTTTCTCTCTCACGCGGGAGCGTCAGGGGGGTTCTTTGTCCCCACTGTCTCTTCACGATATTTTCTGGAACCACTTGGCATTTAGCTATTCAGGCGCTTTTATATAGTTTTTCAGATTATTTTCCGAGGTGTTTGTGCACAGTCATGGTGTGTTTTGGTTGCGTGTAACACAATGCTGGTTTCTGTATGCAGTTTTACTGTATGTTTATTTTTTTCTTAGCAGTGTTAACTGAGCCCATGCAATCTCTACCGGGCGTTGCTCCACATGTGTTGAATCATATTTCAAGGTTGTGTTCATGGTTATCTTTAAAATAAATTGTACAAATCGGAAGGCATGCCGCTTTCAGCTATCAGGAGTGGTTTGGGGATCATTCTGTTGATACTTTACTACATTCAATTTCAAGTGTTTACCTTCGGGTATGAAGTATTTAGGAATATTATTAACCCCAGACCTATAGGACATTAGCTTTCAAATATGGGAACCTCTCCTCCTAAAAATGGGAAAACAAATTTGGAATAAATGGGGGAAAATTGAAATCTTACGGTTTATGGGGTAAAATGTAATGTGATTAAAATGGGTGGTGCCCACAAGTTCAATTATGTTTTCCATGATGTTACCTGTAAGAATTCCTTTACATATATTTAGTCAATTTGAGGAAAAATGATAACCGATTTTCGTGTGAACCAAGAAAAGAAAGCCAAGAGTTAATATAAAGAAAAATGTGGGCCTCTAGAAGACATTGGGGGGGGGAATGGCTCTTCCAAATGTGAAACTGTATAATTTAAACAGCATTTGAAATGTCAAGACTGGTCAAACACTGGACAGGGTTGGACTCTGAACTGAGCTGGATCAAGATTGAACAGAACTAGTCAGCCTTTTACACCCTTGGATGTTCTCTCCACAGGGATCAGACTAAATAATGGACCAGGACTTCATCATAAACCCGGTACTTATGTATTCTAAAGCTGTCTGGGTATAGGTACACAAGAATTTGTGGAGCATCTCATTTAAGGACAAAACTTGATGCCGTCGTTATGGAACAACTCTGTTTGCACGGAATTGGGAAAGAACAAAAACTGGATATTGGACTATGAATGGCTTGTGCAAAGGCATACACAGTGATAAGTGATTTTTATTGCAGAGGGGAGTGTTTATTGTCCTTTGTTGAAATCAACCCAAAAATATGGTCTGACTAGGGAAAAACTAATTTTTGGGAAATATTTACAAAATAAGGGATTGTATGAACAAAGGGAAAATTTACTCAAAGTACAAATTGCAGTGGTGAGTTTTTTTGAGTAATTGTCTGGTTCAGCACATAGAGCAGCAGTTTTTCTACAAATGTATTTAAACAATTTAAAAAAAGAGATATGTGAAAATTTGAGGAACCATATGGCAGAGAGAGCTGAGTTGTGTCATTGGTAAAGAAGATTGGTGTAAAGTTCTGTGCACACTCCATAAATATATAAGAGAGATGCCATGGGTAATCTTACCGCAGTACAAGAATTAATACCACTTAGATGGTACTTCACTCCTTCTAAACTTCACAGAATGGGGTATGCCCAATAATATATGCTGGAAATGCAGCTCAGTTCAGGGAACATTTCTACATGCTATTTGGGAATGTGGGACAGTTTATCCCTTTGGCAAAAATTGTTACTGGACAGTATAGGAAGATTGGATTGGCTTGACAATACCCGTATCATAAGGTAGTAGCAATGGGGGATCAGTCTGTATTACCAGGAGTTTTTGAAATATGATTTTGTGAAGTTTATAAAGGTGGGGGTAATTACAGCTGCCTGAGTGATTACTCAGTGTGGAAGGATTCATCTCCTCAGAGATTAACAGGTGGAAAGAAAGTATGCTAAGAATTTTGTCATATGAAAAAATTCTTGGCCAGGGTTAATGATGATATGGAGGGGTTTGGCCGAATCTTGAGACGGGTTTTTGACTGAGATTGAGTTTTTTTATAAGTGTGTTTTTCTTTGTTAAGTCTTTATGCTGGTGTTTCATGAATAGGCACTTTATAATTTGATTTTACTGTATCTTTTTTGTGTGTGTCTGTCTGTAGTGGTTATTGATTAAGGGCCCAAAATGCAATGTGAATTAATCATGTGTTGGAAGCTGTCTTTTTTTTTTTTTTTTTTTTTTTTTTTGTTTGTTTTGTTTTTGGTGTTGTTAAAAATGTTAAAAATAAATAAAAACTTCAATTATAAAAAAAAAATTGTCTGACGTCGTATCTGTAATCCAAAACTGAAAATTTTGCTTCCGCTCTTGAATGGCGTTCTGGCTCTGATGAAGTTAGTTTGACAGCTTGAGGAGAATCCTCTTGTTAGATCATGGCGTAGGACTGCTTTGTTTCTGGGTCCATGCCGCTGAAGTGGCGCGGTTTTGCATTTGCCTATCGGCGGGGACTACCCAGTTTGGGTCTGCTAGAAATGGTGAGGCGTGGCCAAAGCCAGTGAAAGTACTTAATTAGCTGTTTGAAGCCCTTGGCAGAAGAAAACAGTCGAGCACAGAATAAGGGGTAAGGACATTCAGTTTGTAAGTGTTTTGCCTCGTTTTCCCGTCATTAGACTATAGCGTGATTATCGTCGTTGCCTAGGGAAACTTTGTTTTATATTTACTGTGGGTCTTACCCTGGTAAATGCGTGCTGAACTGGCGAGTGTAAAAGACCAGAAGCGGTCTGGCGAGGCGGCCGAGTGTTAAAGAACCCTTCGACTCTCTACTGGTAAAACCTGATGTTAGCGTCACTTTAGCCACCGAGCAAGGACCACCGAAGGGGCACTCCCCTTTCCCTTTACTTTTTGTATAGCTTGTTCTCAAATAACTGTATTTTGGGTCGACTTTGTACTCACCATATTGCTTTCCAGATCTCTAACTAGAACGACTATGAACACTTTCCGGAGAATGCCGCAATATACGTCGACAAGGAAGGCCTTCCGATCCGACAATCTATTGCCTGTCCCTCTTACCTCTACTTAGCTACTACGCTCTCTATTCCAGCTTTTGGTTCCTGTGGAAACGTTGGGTGCCAGCTCTGCTGTGTTACAAGCCGACTTAATTTTGTCTTTTCCTATGCACGTCATTTTTGTTGTTACAGTCTCATACAGTAAGCAACCGTTCATGGAGCACTAACCGAGATTTGGAGTCAAACTGCAAGACACTTGCACTGAATAGCCCAGCTGAGCGCCTCTCTCTCCACTAATTTCAATTCACGTAATCACGGTTTGTTCCCTACCACACTCCTCGTACTGAGCTGGGAGGGGATGGAGGTAACTGGTCTCCTTCGTATCGAAACTGCTTGAGAAAAATTTGACTCTTCAAACATCCGCCACCGTAACGTTACAGTTTTAGGCTGAATGACATGCAATTAAATTAACACGTTGCACCAAACCAATGTTAAATCTACCCAAGCAAATAATTGTGATCATACTACCGTCCCCCAGTGTCGAAGCAGGATAACTTCTTTCGAGGAGTTGGCCTGTGTGCTGCTCTCATAACTTTCCTGAAGAGGGTACTGTTCGCTCTGTAGTACTTTGCTTTGCTGACTTCAACACATCCACCTAGTATAACCCCAAGGCTGCGTGAGACTGTTTTTTTTTCAACACCGTGCGCGGTCCCATGTTAGAGCGAATGGCCTGCAATTTGGATCTCGGGGGGCGGAAAAAAACAAGGACGGACGTCTCTAACACAACTTACAGCGAACCGGTCACAATCAATAGTCAACACGACCAACTGGTCCCACTTCTACACAACGCTGGTGCTTTCCCGTAAGATCAACTCTTTATTACTCCACTTGAGCAGCCTGAGACCGACTAAATCCTCATTACTGCTGACCTAGCCTTACTCCTAAACAGCACAATACAGAGTCCCATCTATTCGACTGGAAACCCTACCGACCTCACGTCCTTCCATCTCAATCTATATCGCCGCGTAGCCTCTGTGGTTTCGATCCCGCTCACTAATTCCACTATCACCACATTGTCTCTCGTCGTCACTCTGCAGTTTTCAGCTCTGGACACGGACGTGCTAACTGACACTTCTCCTTTTTGTGTCTTCCCCTCTAAAAAATAAAAGATATTTGCTTTTATCTTTAAAACACAACTCAGGTGGGCGAATTAGCAAAAAAAATTTGCATTGGACAAGCTTATTGACCCATTGTCGTCTAGACACCATCAACGCACACCCCAATCTGCCCCCCCTGGCTGTCCCAATGTATCCTCGCTGAAACACACAATCGCTCACGGTTCTCCCCCGTATTTATGGTGGGGAAAAACAAAAATTCTAAAGACGTCAACAAAAATAATTAACTAAAAAAAAAAAAAAACCGGGGCTCTGCAGAGAGGGCGGAACAAAAAAATGGCAATAAATCAAGAATTCTTCATAACCGACCTCAGTGTTGTAACAGTCTCACTACTGTTGCTTCCTCTGCAAAACGTCCATTCACTGGCTTAAAACCTCATTACTTACCTTCGACATCCAAAATAACCAAACTGGTTTGTGAATGCTCGAGAGGCACTTATCTTCAAAACTCTTCATTTTTTATCTTGCCTCATTCGTTAATACCCGCCTCACATCCCTCTCTCGTCCAATCGCCATCTATACAGCTGACAAGACTTAAGATAAGCGCCAGATATTTTTACTTGAACAATAAAGCCAAGAGACCACCCCGCGACCCATTCCTCCAAATCCCCGTGCGCAGCACTTAGGATTAACTCAACCGTCACAATTGACTAATGTCTAAGTGCACGCTATCTCTCCGCCTTCACCTGTCCACGCTCATGAAACGGTACTTTTCCAAACCTTACTATCCTGTCCAGTCACTCCTTAATGACTTATGCATCTTGTTTGAGATCCCACATCAACCTCCTTCAAGCACGATTTTCGTCTCCCATGCATATCCTATCTTCACTACTTTTTTTACTCACATTATCAAGCTCCGTCCGCATTCACTCTGCGAATCCATTTACCTCCAGCATTTTCAGCAGGGGCTTGTCAAAGCCCATTGCTAGAAACCCTCTAAATCCTGCACTTTCCCCCCCCCCCAAAATCAGCCCCTGTACCACCCCCCCCCCCTCTAGACAACTACAGTTAGATGGATATCTCCTTCTTCCATTCATTGCAAGTGCCATCCGCCTTACTACTTTTGAGTGAAGCGGTGTTTTCAATTCAGCTCCTCTATGTTTCGTGTACAAACAGCCTGCCTGGTGGCCGAGATCCAATGCTGGTTACCAAGTCGGCCCCCCCCCCCAATGCACTGAGAACTGCCCTGCTCTCGGTTACTGAAAGTACCTGCGACTGGCAGCAGCTTCAAATCCTCGGAGCGTCCCCCTCTTTGGCTTGTGGACCTCTCTTAGGTTGTGCCTGAGGTATTAGCGACGAATTGAGGACCAAAAAAGTTAATAAAACATGTCCACCAGCATTATTCTCACTGAATCACACATCGGGGGGGGAGCCCCCCCCCCCCCTTTGCGAAAGAACGTCCCCACAGACGGATCCTGAGGGCACCTCTTGGCAATAACCCAAAGAACCGTGCACTCCTGTGGTTTAAGTCTACCGTCCGCGCAGAACAATCATGGAGGTCGTCTGGGAGGGTGAAGTTTCTAAGTCACAACACTTGCTATCTAGGGGATTGCCTCATAGGCTGTCAGTACTTGGACCACTTCTCTTCTAAATCTACATCGACAGTCATTAAGGCTATCTTTCATGTCCAGGAAGCATGGCTTTTTTCTATTCCACTGATACACTGAATGACACTCAGCTCGGTACTTCTCATGTTCAACCAGATGACCGGCCGTGTAGTTGCTCGCATTTCAGCCTTTGTTTTGATTTCGAACTGCCATTTCTAGCTGGAGGAATGCCCATCACCTTCAGATCAGCATGAATAAGACTGAAATGCTGGTGTTCCAGCCTAACCATCGTTTCAACCTGGCTTCCCTCTGTAGCTGGCTTGCGTCACACATAAATCCTTTCCAGCGACAGCCAAGAACCTAGGAGTTTGTGGATAGGATGGATCAGTTAAACTTCACAGACCATATGTTGCTACAATCGACCGGTCCTGCAGCATTTGCTATATACAATCCATTAGGGAAGATTAGACAATTTCCTGTCAGCGCAAGCCAAACAACTATCTTGTCAAGCTCTCTGGGTCTCTCCAGACTGGACTATTGTAATGCTTCTCTTAGCGGCCTTCCTGCATGTACTATCAAGCATCTACAACTGATCCAGAATGCAGCTTGGCGAGGGGTTCTCTTCAATGAGCCCTAGACACGGCTCATGTATACTCCTCTCCTCATCAGGTTACACTGGCTCTACCAGTAGCCGCCTCGACATCAAATTCAAGGTACTGATGCTTGCCCACAAGGATCGGACCTTACTAGGCACGGCAGCAACATACCTAAGCTCACTAGTTCAATCTTATGTGCCCTCCAGACAGTTTGCGTCTGCCAAGTGAACGACTCCTTGTGGTGACATTCCCAAGAGGTTCAAAATCACTCTCCGCGGACCTTTTTCTAGGACTGTGCCCAGCTGGTGGAATGACCTCGCCGATCTCAATTCGAACAGCTGAGTCTTTTTTACTCATTTTCAAAAAATAGTCAAAGGGAAGACATTTTTTTTTTCGCCTGCACTTAACCAACTAATACTAGTACTTACCATTTCTTTTTCTTGTCTATCATATTCTTAAAAAAAAAAATAAAATACAAATAAAAAACCTGGCTTCCAAAGTTCTCTGTACTAGACTAACTGGGGGCTTGTCATGGCACTTGTATACTGTTTATTTTGTTCTCTTGTTGCTTTTGATTACTTCTATTGTTCTCATTTGTAAGTCGCTTTGGATAAAAGCGTCTGCTAAATAAATTAAATGCAAATGTAATGTAAATGCCTCTAATCATTTCGCAGAATACTATCTCAGTAGCCATTTATGAGGCACTATTTAATTAATATTACATATTTAAGCTAAGCGTTTAAAAATTAGCTGTGCACACTACAGGCTCCGTGCTCACAGTATCTCAGACACTAATATTTTAGCTGAATCACTGTCTGGCCATCTGGGATTTCAGTATGGAGATAAAAGGGGTTATAATTTTTTCAGTTATTACATGACATCGTGGGTGTATATTAGCAGTTGAAAGTTTTCTTGGGGCATTTGGCAGAGCGTTGGGACCCAAGTAGTGAAGCATGATGTCGAACCTTAACAACGTAGCAGATATTCTTAGCCCCTTATCCAGCTGTGAATCTGTATAGCAAGAGGTGAAGTGGGGGTGCACCACAATAAAGCCTTTTGCCCTTATTCAATATTAGTTCACTTGGGTTAAGGTTAGAAGGGATACATATGGCGTACTAGGCATGCGCACACGGTACAACAATAATTAATATTTTTTTGCATTATTGTAAGGGGTGGGTTTAGGGTTAAGGTAGGTGTAGACATTAATAAACATAGACATTAATTTCCTGTCAGAGCTTTATCCCTTCTAGTCACAATCTTCACTTGGAAATGCATCAGAACACTGAAATCAGTTGCAAACTTCCGATTTCCGGGGACTTTACTATTGATATTTTTCAAAGTATTTAAGTTAGGGAAAAGCTTTTATCATGACCACTAATTCACTACTTTGTCATAAAAAAAAGTGGGTTTTATTCAAAGCATTATCCACAGAACTTTGATGTGAATGAAATTTTTGGGAATTCATAAAAATCGCCAGCTAAAAAGTAACTAGTAACTAATACTCTGATAGTTTTTGAGAGGAGTACTTTGTACTTTTACTTAAATACTGTTTTGACACCAAACACTTTTAATTGAGTATTATTTCAGCAATGTAACAGTACTTGTACTTAAGTACAAATTGTCAGTAAATCTTTCCCCCCACTGATAACAAATCACACAGGATTTGTTGAGCTTATGAATGCAAGGCCAGTCAGAGGCATTCAGATGAGTCATCGCTGAAAAGCCTGGGTTTTGTTCAGTGCGTGCGCTCGCTGACTGAATGTTGCTCTGGGTGAAATTCTCTTATCATAAACAAAGTGCGATGTGTGTAGATGTAAATATTGATTTCACAGTATAAACAGCTTCAGTGATTAATTGGAGTTGTTGAGAGTGTTGAACTCTGTTAAGGGAAATAAAATTCTTTATAATGCAAATATTTTGTGCTCTCTTTTGTACAAGAAATCTCGGTCCCGTCTGCGCTTGTGGGGATCTTTTTTAAAAAATTATGCGTGATTAGGTACCACAAACATTTTACGTATTTTTGTTGACACACAGTTAGTTGGCCTGATCAAGGGGGTACATGTGTGTGGTTTAGTAACCTTTTGAAATGTTGCCTGTTTTATTAGGGGTGTGTTGTTGGCATGTCAAGCACAGAAAAACGATTTGTTATCCCTTTTATTTTTTTTAAACAAGCTTCTTGTGAATCAATCGTCCCTGGCTTCACTTTTTTATCCCTGACCGCGGGGTCACCATTATTTTAAAAAAGGGCTTTCCGAAACGAAAAGACAGGAGGGGGCAAAAAGGGGGCAAAAATTTTTATTACTTTTGCATTTGGGGGGACTGTTTAAATGATAATCCTTAAAAAACAACTTTTAAATTTTTTCTTTTAAGGTTAAGTTTACAAAATATAGATTAATTATTGTTTTGAGAAGTATTTTTATTGTTATACAACCAATTTCTGTTTTAGCTTTGATTCTTTTTTATTAAAAAAAAAATAGATTATTAGCTGGTCATGATCGATTCTTGTGAAAACAAGAAAACTGTCAAATTCTGGACAGCTGAACATTAAATACAAGATAATAAATATATATATATACTATATAGAAAGGTCATATATACTAACTGATATGTTGTAATGTAATTAGTGACCCGTATCTTGCTAATTGAATTAAAACTCTACTAGAGGCTTTCTTAACAAATTAATTATTTGAAGGTACAAATGAAAGGGAAATTCTCCATTGTGCACATTTTCACCGCAGGTTTGTAGCTACCTCGTTTAACTATCATTACATTCCGTTAAGCAGGGTTGATGATCTTAACATGCTTTGTTGTTTGTGTCTTGTCAAGGACAGAAGAGACCAGGAAAGGGGGTCTGTGTCTCAAGTAGCGATATCTTCTAGAAGAGTTTGGTGTTTATTGATTACTTTTTTTTATTAATTTTTGTAGTAGTATTTTTATTTGTATTTACAGAGCAATGATATCCTCCGGCTCCTGACGATTTTCGTTGTTTCTCTCCTGGCTATGGGAGATTATTCAGTCAACCAGTACATGTCCAATTTTCATTCAGCATGCCATTCGATGCAAGTCAGTCTCTTTCTTCGCTTGATGCCTTTGCACGACCTGGTTAATGGTTTTAATTTACCTCCAAACTGAAAATCTGTCATTATCTCCCCCTCTTTCGTATCCAAACCTGTAAGATGTTCGTCCATCCTTCAAACACACAATGCAGATATTTTTCATGCAATCGAGAGATTTCTGTACTTCTAAGTGACAGTCCATTCGCAACTAGATTCGATGATTACCATGCCCCTAGACAGGTTCGTAATGACTCTCATTAAACAGTGTTTCCGTCCGCGGTGTTAAAAGTAAATTGTCAATAGAAAGTTTTACAGGAAAAGTATTATTTATGAATTTCAAGAGGGTGTCGTTTAGTTAAATTGGGGATGGGTAATTGATTTTCAGAATGTCGACTTTGGCGGGAGTGTGAACGACGGTTGAACTCAAATATCAGGCTATGATGGATTCATTGAACGAAATCACAGGCAGTCTGCACGTCTAAATTCCGTGTTGCCTGTGTCCTGCCTTTGTTGCTGTGCGTTACTCGGAGGGAACAGTTTATGTTTTCTACCGCAAATGCTCCAATATTGCTTGGGCAGAATACAGAGCATTTTTCAGCTACAACTGTTGTTTTTTGTTCAGAGTTCAGAACACTGGCGCACCAATTCGACCCATGTTGTACCCTGCAAACACACAGCGAGCTTTAAATGTGAACTGGGGGATCGATAAGAAACAATGCAGGTATCAAAATCTTAAAGATAGGAATTTGGCGATATGTATGTTCTGCGATAATATGTGTAATTTGTTGGTTTAAAAACATGTGACGATCGCATCAATGATTTGGTATTATTAATATATAGCGTCAAAAAAGCAAACACACAACATTCCTATAGATGGGATGGACTGAGAGTTTGTAGATCGTGTGCAACACACATTAAGTGAATGAAGTACTAGCCGGGTCAAGACTAGTGCGCGTGTGCCTTTAGAGGTGTGCTTGTAGGGGCTTTCACTGAGTCCAGTAATTCAGTATAATTAAAATGCATTTAGAATTATCATAGAATTTTAGACTGTGGGCGCTCAGAAAATGTAATAATATTATGGTGTCGTTTCAATTTAGTTTTTTACCACCCATAAAGATGCCGTTTTTTTCTCGCGCCAGGTGGTGTATTGAAGCAAGCATGATTACAAATGTGACCAGTTCAATAAACAAGGAGTTATTTAAGAGAGACTTAACGTTTTTAGAAGCCATGGTTTTCCTGTGTTTGCGCTATTTCTCAAACAAAAATAATTTTCAAAACTCAGCCACAGCGTTGTTTGGCAGTTCTGAGCAACAGTAAGCCATTTTGTTCTCATACATCGTTTAAAAAACCGATGCGTTTCAAAACGGCCATATCATCACTTATTAACAGTAGACTTTGCTGCCACCTACTGGTGTGTTTTACTTTAACAACTAAAGGTACCTTTCATTTTTTTTTTCAAAACCTCAGTTGTCAGTGTTTTATAATGTTAAAAATATCAAACACAAATTTATGCATCTGTTTTTTTTTTATATGTGTTGATGACTGATTTCATCATAATGCTTGGTAAACAACCTAATGCAAGAATTTTTTGAACGTCAAAAGATGGTGTAACAGGTTTAGAGAAAAAAAAACTGACCTTAAAGTTAAAAATGCCTGGTCACTCCACTGGACATTAGGTTGTGTTGTTCCCCTCAAGGTATTCCTTGTCGTGATGGTAATAGTTATCATTCCTATCACCTTTATTGTCCGATCCATCACTGACCTTTGTACAGCCGTGTCCTTGTTTCAGAGTTCAGTGTTGTCGGGTCCCCCCCCCCCCCCTACCATTTAGTACGTGTGTCTTCGCTCCTGTTGCTCTTAATGTTGGATTACCCCTGTGTTGGATTAAATAAAGACCTCTTTTCCGGATATTCTCGGCTCCCGTGTTCCTTCCAGCAGCATATAGGTAATCGACCACCCGACTAAAAACAGTGTAAATTGCGTGTCTCCTCTCCCATGTGTTTTCGGTTTTCCTTCAGCTCCTTTTTCTTCTCGTTGTGTTTCTGGAATCACCTCCGTTCGCCCCGAATAACCTCCTACCTCCTCTGGATCAGGGGGAAGAAATTCGCTCGGGAACCACACCAGGACCTTTTCTGGATCATGGTACACCCTCACAAACTACCCAACCCGGACTGACTAGAAACCTGTGAACAACAACTTACATAGCGACTGTCGTTAGAGTATGCTGTCCCTGAGCAAATTTCCGACTACGTGGAGTGAACACTGGCGAGAAATTAATCCCGTGGTCCCCAACCTGTTTCCCAGGGGACTGATCGCCAGTGCCACTCCTGATCCAGAGCCAGCCCACCATCTTCCCCACGGTATGCGAGCATAAGCCAAGCGACCACCACTGACAGAGAGCCAGAGCCAACCCATCAGAACAGTGCGAGAGCCGGCTTACATTGCCCACTGCAAGGGATGAGAGCCACGGATGGTGTGAGTGCAGAGTGGAGCGCCGCCCTCCGCATCGCGGCTGAGGGTGAGCTGAATTAGGAGCTGCTAATAAGGGCCAAAATTGAGGCGCGGTTGGCTCTTATAGGGACTGGGCCCTCTTGCGGACTGTAATTGAACTGCCCCCTCTCTCCATTTTCTTACCGCTGGTATGCAAGTCACATCCCTTCTTCGTCCTTGGTTACGGACTCTTTTTTTTCCTGAGAAGGTGCTTCCGAATCCCCAGTGCCAAGTTTCTAGAGAAAGTGTCCTCCAGTGCCAAGCTCTTGTGACAAAAGTGTCCTACCAGTGCCCGATTCCCCTAACGTGTCCTCCGTGCAGCTCCTAGGAATTGTCCTCCAGTGCCATCTCCTAGAATATGCCCTCCGTGTGGCCTCTCCTCCCGCTCCTCCAAAATGCTCACCAATCCCACAGACTCCTCCCGTCTCCAACGAGTAACGAGTCAAATCTTTTCATTCGTTATCTGGCTCGGATCGGGGTTCATCTTCAGTTTCTCTTTTCACAGCAGTTCAGTCAGTGTATGTTTGAGTAAATGAATTCTCACTCCTGGGATATTGGGTTTATTTGTACTTATGAGGGAGTGTCCCAGCCACTTTAAAAAAAGTTAACAGCTTAAGGTCCTGGTGGGCTTAAATGCTTATTGTAGACGCGAACCCGTTTTCAAAACGAATCAGTTCGATTTGGTGAACTGGTTCAAGAAGAGTCGGTTACAATTCGCGGATGATCTTTTCGCAGAACCTGGATTCAGGTAAACTGCAGTGTGTTGAAACATGCTCACAAACAGACCCGGAAAGAGGAAGACATGCCTGAATAATAAGTCGGAGTTTTTGCTATTTTTGGGACCAAAAATGTATTATTCGATGGCTTCAAAAAATTCTAACTGACCCCTCTGATGTCACATGGACCGCCTTGAAGAGTGTGTTATTACCTTTCTGGACTTGGACAGTAGACATTACATACTTTTCAATGGAGGAACAGAAAGCTCTGGGACTAAATCTAAAATCTCTTAACCCTGTGTTCTGAAGAATGGAACGGAGGTCTTACAGTTTGGTGAACGACATGAGGGTGAGTCCTTAATGAACATAATTTTCATTTTTGGTCGTGAACTAACCCGTTTATGCCATGTGATCTCCATAATGTGAGCGACACCCTTCCAAGGTGGAACTACTCCAGCACAATCAATCTTTCAAAGTGCCGATGGTGTCTCTTATCATACATCTTTATGATCAGAAACGAAAGGCCACAAATGCAATCAACGCAAAAATACCCATTAATAAATTTTACAAACGCATAAGATTGTGTGTATAATTACACGTCTTCATTGGTACTTTTGAATACCTCAGACTCTTTCTGCAGTACTGACAGTGTCATGAGCCGGTTTTGATACCACTCGGTTTTGGGTGTCTGTTTCTCACCCTAGGTTTGTTCTTGCTCTCATTGGGGTCAGCTGTTCCCTGTTACCACTGGCGTTCGTGGCACCTGTGCACGCACCTGTTCTGTGTCCTTCCCTCTGATTTGCGCTGCCCTTACTTCTTTCTCCTGTTTCTTGTTTCTTGTCTGTTGTCCTGGAATGTTTTGATGGTAGTGTGAAATTGCGTCTCAAACCCGCTACCGCTTTAGTGCAGTTTGTATGTGTTTTTGTCGCAGCGAGTATTAGAGTCTTAAATCCCCAGTCTCAGTCCAGCATCCTACCGTGTAATCTGCTGTCCTGCTCTGCCCGTGCTGGTCCCCTCCTCCGTCTAGCAGGAGTCGTTGCCACTATCTGCCAGCCTGGAACCGCCTCCGCTGGCTTGACTTCTCATCAGTTGGAACAATCAACCCATGGTGCATTTCAGTCGAGGTTCGGTGGACCTCGGAGGAAACTGTATAATCCTAAATTTCTCCAGCTGCAGCGTGTCCTCTTTACCATGCCTGGCAGTAGTCTGTTTGTGTTTATCTTTTGGTCTGAATAAACTGTGCCAACTTTCGCCTCTGGGTTCATCTCCGGTCTCCTGACCGACAGTCCTGTTGTCCCCGTCTTGTCCCAGCCATTGTTTCTGCTCCTATCTTCTTTTGTTGTGGTTGCTTCTTGCTTTGGATACAAAACTGCACAAACCCAATTGAAGGGGCACGTGCATCGTGCCATGCTTGAAGAAGAAGGAATAATATATAATCGCGTAAGGTTCTCGTGGGGATTAAGTTTTTAGTGAGACAACGTATTTTCCGCTGATGGTCCAGTAACGCACTCTTCACTGAATGTATTTGTAGTGTGTGCACCTCGTTAGCTTGGTGTTGTGTAGTATGCGCGCAGCTCTGAACAGGACAATGACACGATGAGAAGAAAACATGTTACGTAGGTGTGAGCAATAGTGGATTCGCTAGTCTTTCAATAATTGTAGGTGAGCTTGCCATTAGTTTTAGTAAAATACAGAGTTTTACTGGAACAGAGGCACTGAACTGGACATGAATGAAGACTTGTGAGTAAGAATCTCAATATGCCGAATGAATGTAGACTCAGCGTGCAGTAATTGCAATGACGTCTCTTGCAAAGGAATGGATCCAAATGCAGACTAAGGGCAGATCACGATGGTGGATACAGTAGACCGGTAAGTATCAGTATGGCGTAGTCTTTATGGAGTCCCCTGCTGGTGATAAAGGCCTGAGGACAAGTTTCCCCCCAGTCTTGACAGGAAACTAAACATCTATTTCTTGTCAATTTTTTTGAGGCTATGTATGCTGATTTAGTTACTGCTTTGCCAGAAAACTACTGAAACTAAGGTCTGTCTCCAGAATCACACCAAGATTTCCTGACTTGTTTTTAGGTTGTTATACCCCTAGAGTGTCAAGATATGCATTCACCCTGATGAACTTCGATCTTTGTTTCCAAATCAGCAATGGCTTGCAGTTTTCTCTTTGGTTAAACTGAGAAAATCCTGGCATAATGCAACTGTTAAGTTTATCAAACAACATGGCATAATGAGTCAATGGGGCTGTAGTCATTTGAAAAATAAGGGTAGGTAAAACCCTGTGTAGCATCAGCATAGCTGTGATAGGCAATTTTGGTTCTTTCTTATTATTGGACTCTGGAAGCATTATACAGATTGGGAACAATAGGGGCTTCAAGATTGAGCCTTGAGGGAACTCCCAACCCCAAAAAAAAATGTCATGGACGGTCCACGTTAGACTTATTGCTCTCCTATAACTCTCAACTAATACCTCTCCCTTCTAAGTATGACCTGAACCATATTTAAACACCATCCCAGAAAGCCCAAACCCAGTTTTTTTAGTCTCTTCTAGAAGTATGTATGATCGACAGTGTCAAAACGCAGCACTGAGATCTATTAATACCAGACACTGATATTTTGCCAGAATCAGAATTTAAGCAAATATCCTTTATTTCTGTGAGCGCTGTCTCTGTGCTGTGAGGCGGTTGGAAACCAGATTGAAAATTGTCCAGTTTTTTGGTCAGGGTGTCAGGTCTCTTAACAGTAAGCAAAGAGAGTGCAAGTGTTTTAAGTTTTCAGATTCATAAGGTTGTACTTATATGTGAATTTCAAGTCCTCGTCTTCCGTCCACATTGACAGAGTCTGCAGTTACTGGTTGGTGTTAAAGTGCATATACTAGAATGGCCAACCAAAACTATGGTTCTAACTGCCGCGCGGTGTGCCGCCGCCGCGTCTCCAAAGTGCATTTTGCCGCGTTTGACCCGCTGAGTGGCCCTCTTAAACCACAAGTTATCAAACAAGTGCTCCCAAAGCACATTTTCGCAAATTCCCGTCAGCTTGGCCTCACTGATTTGTTACATTTGACGGCTGCAGTCGGGGAAAATGAAAGAAAAACACTGTAAGTAAAAGATTTAATATTCACAGATGAAAGTTAGTACTATGAAGTTAATGTGCGTTTTTAGAATGAATGTCAAGCAGGATGAAATGTCAAGCAGTGTGCAGTATTATTATATAGAGGAATAGTGTGTTATATTATCTAAAGAAAATTGGTTTTACCTTTGCACGAAAATGAAAAGTGGTCTATTTTAGTGAGCTAGGCGCATGGATTTATATGCAAAATGTCATTATTCTCAAGATGGGGCCATATTTAATTAATTTAAAATTCCTTCAATAAAAACAGGCATTCATTTTGTCATGATCACTACGGTGGGTTTTTCGTACCTGTCCTTTAGTTTGACATATAACTCTTGGGAAACTAGTATGTCGTACACTGAGTAAGAAATTGTTGAGTTTTTAAAATTATTTCTTTTAGTAATTACGTGAGGCACATGTTAAATTTCGCTCATTATTTGGGCCTAATAAAAAAGAAAAATGAATAAATAAACCTGCACGATTTAGCTAAATCATTGAAATCTAAAGAATGGACGGATTAATAACTGTCCTCCCTTTTAAACCGAGTCTCAAGTTCATTATATTCAACAAATACACAGAATGGAAAAAGAGCGTCATTATTGACAATGAAAAGTGCTTTTAAAGGAAAGCCTTCTTTACTGCTGTCATATCATTAAATAAAGTAAAAAAATAAATAAATTAAAAATGCAGACACATCGCTCTACATTGTGAATGCAGGTGTGTAAAATATCAGAGTGCATTGATTTGTGTGGCGCGCTTGATGCGCGTGCCGCGCAGCATTTATTCTTTATAATTAGTATAACCCTGTCTTTTAACAGAAGAAGCACATTGAGAATCAAGAATCTCGGTTACAGAGCTTGGCCAAGACTGAGAGACACAGCATGTTTGAGTTGTAACACATTGACCATCAAGAATGAAAATACACATATACCAACACAAGCAAATTCACATCAAATTTCAATATCAATACATAACTAGCTTAAAAATCTACAACCTGAGGTTTCCTTCTCCAAATCATTTAAAAATACTTTAAAAGTGTCCAACGAAAACAGTTCCCTCAGTTTCAATTGTACTTGCAAAAATTCCAGGAAGAGGGAGAGCAAAATTCAATGTCTTTTCCCACTTCAGTAGTCCTACAAGAAACAGGACTGTAAAATATATCCTGTGACGGGGCTATAGCTACAACATTACTTTACAGATGTAGTCAAAGATATTTAAGGACCATGTGCGTTCTGGCGGCTGATTTGGATGCTAGTCAACTGAGTCTTCCTCTGTCAGAAGGATAGCAAATGGTGCGTTTGAGATTTATGAGGAAGGAGTAAGGACAGGAGATGCTGAGGTTTCAGGTATAATATGACAAAATAGGTGTGTTGTGTGTGGTATCTGAAACAAAAAAAAAAAAAATAAAATGTATATGAGTAAACATGTAGGTAGGGTACATTACAGATGCATAAAGAAATAAACCTGCAGTACAACCAAATTCCACTAGTGGGGAGCTCTAACACTATAAATGAAAGTGAACGTCATGACATGTCACGTATGCGTAACTGAATAGTTATGGTAAATGAACTGATATAAATGCCATAAAATCTCCAACTGGTGAAAAGTGCCAAAACAGGCGAAACTTACATTAAATATAATAATTGCGATTATGTGCAAGGCAATAACTAAAGTATATACCGTAGATGGAACTTAGGAGTGCTTGTGGAGGCCCTAGCCGCATCAGCAGAGCAGGGAACTAACAGATATAACACTTTGCCCCTGGACAATAACCCTGCAATAAACGCGTCATTTTGCACAAGCGTACTTACATCTAAGAACGCACACAGCACTTCTACACGACAAGGACTAGGCAGGATTAACAGAGGAATGGCATTTCTCGCACCGTGAATACTGCTCTCAGGCCCGGACACATGGAAGTAAAAGCGCCTAGCTACAACCTACGGCGAGCAGAACTACATAGGACACATGCAAATTTTAGGGTAAACGAGTTTGTCAGGCACGGACTTTTACCAGTATATGATAGAGAGAAAACCCAGTGATAGATTTTATAAATAAAAATGCAGTGTTTTTGTATTCGGAGGACAACGCAGACAGCCAACCCGAGCATACAACACCCAATGATAAGTGAGGTTTTAAGATTGTTCTTGACCTCCTGTGCACAATGACAAAACAGTGTCAAAGCATGTAAACATTGTGAAGATGCAGCATATATATAACTCACCGGAGTAGTCCAGTAAGAATAAAAAGGGGCTGCAACAAGCTCTTTTTTGCCTCAAAGGAAAGACAGGATTTGATTCTGAAGTAACAACCCAATTCACTTTTCAATCTTTTCACCAGTTGCTGAACATGGAGGGCCAAAGGGAGGGAGAGCGTCATTAATTAACATCCCAAATACTTATTACTGAGCACAAACTCAATCTGATACCTTGGGAAGTAGTAATATGCAGAGATTATTATGGGGGATTAATTTTGTTATAAAAACAACATGAATTTTGTTTTTTTTATCAACATTAAAAATCGTTTCAATCAAAGAAAGTTACGTGAATAATTCAAAATGCAAGCTGTCACTGAGCGAGAGCAGTGGCTGCTGAAATGTATACAACGTAGCATCAGGTCATATTGAATTTGAACCTAAGATCAATATTCTGTATTATTAGAGTTAAATAGAGGGTCAAGGGACTACCCTGTGGCACACCTTTAGTGACATGAGTCAACCAGAGATTAACAAAACCTTTGCCTGTACACATTGAGTCGTGTGAAAGATAGTTTTAAACGACCATCGTAGTTTAGAAAATCCCAATAATGACAAAGCGTTGTATCAGTAAAGTGATCAACTGTATCCAAATGCTTTTGATAGACGATGAATAAGGCTGCACAGTGTTATTGGTATCAACAGTGCAAGAAAAATCATTAGGACCTTTAAGGCGCCAAGTTGCGCTATGTGTTTTCTGAAACCGATTGAAAATCTGACAGGGTTTATAACAGGACAGAAAATCTTTTTTTTAAGTGATTGTTGAACAAATGTTGTCGAGCTTTGGCCAAGCGACAGCTTTGGAAATGGGCGGTAATATTTGGGTGCTGGGGGATCTCACTTAACAGGGGAAGGACAAAAGCTGATTTCAATAAAGTGGAATTCATTAAACAAGTGAAAGGTTCAAATAGGAGTCAGGGTGGTGGCAATTAAAAATCAGCTGCTAGGTAACCATTGATATTTTTATACGTTTTGACTGCTTAGCAAGATTCTTACAACCTGCCTGATCTGCCCTTAATAGGGTGGGTAGTTTGTGAGGGAGATGTCCACAGCAGTAGCGCCACACATGCCAAACCCTCCTGATTTGCCTGGAGACTCCCGAATTCAAAGCCCCCCTGAAAACTCCCGGCTTACCTTTTCTCGAATTTCTCCCGATTTCACCCGGGACAAACAATATTGCTACACATTCCGTCAGGGCGCCGTTATCAGACCGAAACAAGAAAACAGGTTCGACCTGAAGTCAAGAGCGGGCAAAGTACGTTCATCCAGGCCAGCTCGAAGGGGGGAAGGATATGCTGCCTGCAAATTGTAGATCAGACTTCTCCATTGAACCGATGGACCCGAAGCGATTAATTACCAATAGGTTCAGAAAAGCACAAGGCTGCGGCAATGCAGCACCGGGCACAGCCGTAGTTGTGGGCACTTTCCAAAGGTAGACCCGATGGGTTATTTATCCGAACAAAGATGGCTATGGTTAGCTCCACGCAAATCCCGTTCACATTTGCGGATGTTTTCAACAAATCCGTGAAGAATATGTGCCCGGATTCAGTAGTGCTCACCAGTACTGCAACACGGAAGAAACAAAGGCTACTCAATATTGAAAGGTGAGGTAATAAAATAATACTGTTTTAAGCGGGGTGAGACTTGTTCCCTATCTAATACAGATTGTCCAGATTTTAAGACTTGAATTGTAAAGAGTTAATTCTTCGTTTTTTTCTTAAGGATAGAGCAGTACAGGCACAGTTAGTAGGAAAAAAAACGTTTTCAGTACTGGTACTTTATAGGTCCATTGCCCCGGAATGGGACAGGGAAGTGACAAACTGTGCCTTGACCAATCCTTTGGTCTGTGAGTGTGATGCAAGCACAAGCAGAAACAGGATATAAAAAGTGATGTTCTTGTATTACATCTCTTGTAAGTAATTTGGGCTGCGTAGTGAAAAGGCTCTCAAAATATATCTATATTTTTAAAGGAGTTTGTAAATTGGCCAGGGTTTGCGATCCGAAAAATCCGGAGGTGGTGACGAGGTTTTGCACTGCCAGTGTGCCAACATTGGCACCGCAGAGAACCTCTTTCAGTCACTTGAAACACAGTGCTATTTAAATTAAAGTCACTACATGTCCATGTGAAGTACATTATAATATGCTTGGGACAGACAACTAAAAGTTAAGGTTGTACTTTGTTTGTTCTAGTGACAGAAAAATGACTGGAAAAAACGTGTGGAGGTTAATGTAGTGCTTAATTGCCGTGTCTATGAAGGGGGAGAAAGCACCATTGTTTGTCAGAGAATTAAAGATCATGCAGCAATCCCTAATGGGGACATGGATGAATCTTTCATTGGTCCAGCTGGCCACAGGGATGGTGGCATAGGGCATACACAAGCCTATTGAAGAAAGATCTCAGCAGCATATATGCTCACTTTGACATAAGGTACGCATATGATGATTCCCACCAGCGTTTACACTTGCACATAAGTAAAGGGGTCATGACATGGTTTGTTAATTTTATTATATGGTCCTGGTCAAATTATAGTATGACTAGAGTGTTTTTTTTTTTTTTTTTTAACTTTAAAGTAGTGAATGATGACATTTTCCCACCCTGTTCTCATCCTTTGATCAAGCAGTCGTTTTTGGGTTGTTTAACCTTTTAAGAGTTCAGGTGTTTGAACGCCACGCCTGTATGATTGGCTAAGACAAGGCCTATGGATCACTTATATAACACCCCCCAGCACAGAACATTTGTGGTTTGAGCGTAGGTTTAGTAGGGGTGATGCTTTTAAGCGATGGGCTCTTGCAATTGATAAAAACGCTATATGTTTGAGCACATCTGCGTGGGCATTGTAATTTCCGTACACAGACCACTCGATGTCCGTTCGACTGCGGAACACTTGTGAGGCCGCGGCGCGCCAACGCTACGAAATGAGGTCGTGTCTTTTGCGGAGGCGGTTCATATTGCAAATGGGTGGAACGTCACTTCGCACCTGACGTCACTTCTTACCATGGATCAGAACGAGCTGTATTTAGAGCTTGATTAATAAATGGCCGTTCTAATGGGGAGGCCGATTCTTAAGCTATGAAACTGCAGGGAGTTTTAATGACAAAGACCTCTTATATTCCAAAAAAATCAAAGGCCAAATTTGGTTTTCTCATTGCATGACCCCTTTAAAAGAGAGGCTCTGAGCCACCATTGATATTTATTGGATGTCATCTTGGTTCATGGTGTTCATTATTAAACTCTTTCTCTGTTGGTTTTTTTTTTTTTTTACCTGTCTCACTAGTGCCAAACGTGTGAAATCTTCAAAGAGTTGTGGAGTTCACCGACTCAGAGACTCTGAAGATACTACGATATGGTGCAAACCAGGTGGCTCAGCTTGCTGACCTGCAATTTAAAACGGTGTGCTCAGTCCAGTGGGATGCATGCGGCGAATTTTGCTAGTCATGAGATGTGGAGAGAAGCCTAGAAAAGTGAAGATGCTGGCAGGAGCATGTAACCAGCAGAAGAATAAAGTTCTTCTTCCTCTCCTCTCCCAGGTTCTGAAACCACTGGCAAGAGTTCAATGTTATGTTTTCCAGGTCAGTCCAGCCTATCAAAAGATAAATAAATATATATAATAAATCAGATATCAGATCAGAATCAGAATGAGCTTATTGCCAGGTATGTTTACACATCCGAGGCATTTGTATTTCGTGACCAGAGCTCCGCAGGCAACCGAATGACACGCCAGAACCGAGGAAACATTTTAACGCCCCCAAATAATCTGATATCAGTCATTTTTCATAACAGATATCCACATGTTTTGTAGGCTGAAGAGGGTTCATGATCCATAGGCCGCACCAGGCGATGACCAGCTGTAGAAGAGTTCATGGGAAGATTTCTCCATGCCAGACTTGTGCTGACGTCCCACGTAGGACATCAAGTCAGGGGGCCGCTACGTTTCAGACAACGACACTCTTTCTTGGAGAAGCTGACAAACCTTCTTGAGGACAACATGGAGAACTTCCTCTCTGTGCCAATGAGATAAAGTAAACATAGATTATGTGTTACCAAATCAGTTACATCTAAGAGCTAACAAACTGACATTCCCGCATACAATGCCGTATTTTTAAGTGATCATGTGCAGAGTACAGTGAGAGACTTCTTGGGTAGCTGTGACCACAAAAGATTGATGACTGCATCCCCTCGACCAAAACATATCCTCCAAAACGTGGACCGTGTTGGACCCAGAGTCCACGACATCAATTTTCCCCCAATTCAGGTGCATCCCCTTTTTTAAAGAGGGTAGTTGTTTAATAATCAATCAGCGTTACAGATGATGAATGAGAGAGATAAAGAGAAAGAAATATTATCCCCAGCTCACTTGTGCTTAATTGACAGTTTCATTTGCAGGTTATGAGCGGGAGAGTCTACCGCAGCTGCGGTTGGACTGGATAGCCTTAGAAGAGTAGTGGGAGTACCAGGTGCTTGGCAGGAAGATTGTCCTCTGGAAGCAAGGATCGGACAGGTTTTGGGCTAGGCCTTGTGTGCAGGCTGGTTAGATCCCTCCTATAGTGCTGTTTAGCCTATCATGTAGTTAGGGTGCAGGGAGGATAAAGGGGGAGTGCTTCACTGTGGATGTGTTGCTATCAGGTGCCCCGCCTTCTGCTACCAGAGTTACACTGTTGTTGCGATGGGTGGGGGTCTAACTTGGGGTCAAGGCTCTCTTAGGGTTCTTTTGTGCATGCTCGAAAGGTAAGCAGCATAGAGTAAGGTGACTTTTAGCATTCTTTTACATGGCGTGCTACTGTTGTTTTTGATTTTTTTGTGTATCACGTAAGCTGAGACGTCAACTGGTTAATGTCGACCTGGGTTGCTGCCTGCTTACTTGGTCCGTGTAAGAATTATAGTTCAAGTTGAACCCAACTGTCGGGAACTAGTTGGTTGTTTTTCATACAGCAGTCCGTTGCTGCTGCTCATGGCCTCCCAACACATCGTGTACAACGGTTATGGCTCTGCTTCGGTCTGGAATTTGGCTGCATTTTTCCAGTTTCTGTTAACAATCTGGTTCCGATTTGGTTCAGTGCTGTGCATCTGGAGTGTTCCGGCTGTTAGTGCAGGACTCTGAACATCAGTATTAAGAAGTGGTTCTGTCTGTTCCGAGTGTTGTTTGTGCAATGGTCTTTCCTTTTTTGGACTTCCTTGCGGGGCTCCTACTGGGCTCTAATTTGATATCTGTACAGTATAGGGCCTTTTTATTGCACTATTTGTAATCTATGTGGAAGGCGGGATAATTTAAATGACTAAATTAGACTTGATTTATGTGTGAAATGGTGCACCACATAGTTGTTGTGAAATTGTAATTTGTGTTCTTTAGGAGTTGATTTCCAGCTGACCACAGCACTGTAAATCTCTACCTTTTTTGTGTGATCACAGCAACAAGGTAACCAAGCATAAAGGTGCCAGCGTCACCGTGATTTTTTTTTTTTTTTTTTTTGTTTGTTTTTTTTCCTTTTAACTAATTATTACTTGGATGTAATAAAGCTTTTGTATTGTGGACCCACGTCGTAGTGCTCAATAATCTTTGTGGAGTTAAGAAACCTGTATGACCTTGATTAGCACCTGCGAGTGTGCGTCGTATTCCCCTGGGTGCAAAGTCCGTGGGGAGTTTATAGTCCTCTGTCTATTGTTTATTAGTTTCTGTTGCTATTGCAGTGCGCACATTCTGGCTATGTCAGAAGGGTTCTACAGTGTTGATAGGACGTCGGGTAATTTGTGTTTGGAAATTTTTTTTTTTTTTTTTTAAACCCTCTGAAGTCGATTTAACGAGTATACGCCTTTTGGGGTTATTTTCCTTGATATTGACCCCGAAAAGAAATTAAAAATTACCCTTCAGTTTTGATCGTACAGATAGAAACAATACATCAATCGACTGCTGATAGGGTGCTACGTTTTTTGTATACAGAATAAAACAATAATCTTTGTGAAATTATAAATAAAGATAACAACAAGGAAGTGCTGTCTGCTAGGGAATATTATCCTGCCATGATCAAAAACTGAAAATAAAGTTCTGAAAAGGTGAAACTAAGTGTTCGAAAACCCTCAACACAATCTTCCAAAAATTTTTGCGAAGATGCGAAAAATAAGATTTGCAAGCTTGCAAAATGTAAAGAAAATAAGAATATCCAGCACACATTATGGTTTTTTGACGATTCCTTCTTCACGAACTGGCAACATGTTTTACGATGTTGCGCATAAGGAATTTCAGAGTTTCAAATTTGTCAGTGTTCTCACATGTATAGTTTGTTTTCAAGGTTTGAAACCTTGTAAATGGTGATCTGATACGGAAGTGCGAATGTGTGAAAAAAAAAGGTGAAACTCTGAAAACAGGAGTTTTGCAGGCTTGCAAAGTGGTAAAAACAACAAAAAAATCTTGAAAATAATTTGTTTTTGAGTTCCTTCTCAGAAGTGCAACACTTTTTGTTTTCCGGTGTTGTGCAATCATTTTTTTTCCAGAGTTGTGATATATTGGTCACTGTTCTCCCAGTGTACCGTTGTTTCCAGATTTGAAACCTTGTAATCGTGATCTGAAACTTGTGTGAGAGATAGGTGACAAAAATTTTGAAAACTCTGAAAACTGAGGTTTCGAAAGGGCGAATACTTATTACATTACATTATATGTGCACTCCTATGCAGACTATTTTTTCAGATGTCCTGGCCGTTTACAAACACCACTTTGCTGATGAGAGACGACCACCACAGTGTTGTGCGGAGGTTGAGAGCAAGTATTGTGCAGCGTTGTCAAGCAGCCTCTGTTCTGAAACTCTGGAAACTTCAGACTGAGCGAAAACGACAGCTTCGCAAACTTGCAACTAAAATAAAAAGCCTGGAGGGAGGGCCATGTCTGCTTTGGGCCAATGCTTGCTGCTGCTGACGTAAAGTCCAATCAAAGGTTAATTTACTGGAAAGGTGGATTGACCGGGACTGCTCGCCATGACGAAAGCGGCAAAGGCTGCGGCAAACAGAGGATGCACGGAAATCTCTGGCCAAGGCCCGTCTAGAGGCTGCAAGACGCGTCCATGGCTGGTATAGCTGCAGGGCCGGTCCAAAAATAAGGCTACCAACTTGTCGCGGGAATTCACTATACCTTGCCAGTAGCCACTGAGTTTACCACTTGATAGGCCGGCGGTGCATCAATAACACACTCAACTCACGCAGCGACGACTCACCTTTTGTTCGACCCATGGCGGGAGAGTGCACGTGTTGCCAACTTGACTTTGCAGACCCCTTTAGCAAGTTTTTTTTCTTCTTCAAAAAAGCACCTAGCGACCAAATCTTTAGGGTTTGCCCAAACCTTAGGCTTATTAGTTTTATGAGAATTGGACGTATTGCTGAGCGACGGTCTTTGCTTTCTCTCTCTGTGGGTTTGCTGGTTCAGACGCACAGGACGCATATGATGTTGATCTCTAATTTTACATGCAAGTGTCGACGAATCACAGCACCGTTGTTGGTTTTATTTACTGTATGTGTATTTGATTTCATCAGACGATGGCTTCGATTATCTGGAGTTTGTGCAGATAAATGTTTTGGAAGGGGAGCTGGTAACTATTCATATTCATTCTGTTGGTGCAACAGAAACAGTAAAATGATATAACGAAAACAGTTTTTTTATTTTTTATAAGAATTTAGTGCATCAAATACAGTATGTGGGCAGAAGAAGCAGGCATAAAAAAAGTAATAAAATGTTGACATTTTCAGAAGAAGTAAGCTGAAAGTGAGTCTCGGCTGTGGAAAAAGTGAAGTCGTTCGCTGCGTGGAGGTGCAGTTGTGTATATGATGCAACGCCGGCCATCCGTGGTAAACTCAGTTCGGCTAATGGCAATGATTAGTGCATTCCGCGAAAGTGGTAGTTGGACCGGACCGTACGCTGATACAGCCATGGATGCGGGTGTTCTTGCAAGCTATAGACGGGCCTTGTGGACAGAGATCAGTGCATCCTCTGTTTGCGACTGTGCGCTTTCGTCATTGGCGGAGGCCAGTCGGTCAATCCCACCTTTCCATGTAAATACGACGTGGGATTGAGACTTGTACGTCAGTCAGAACAGCAAAGCATTGGCCAAGAGCAGAGGCCCTCCCAACAGGCTTTTTTTTAGTTTGCGCGTGCGAAGCTTCCGTTTCGCTCAGTCTGAGTTTCAGAGTTTTCAGAGCGGAGCTCTTGACAACGCTGCCACAAATCAACGTGAGTCGCCAAGATCGCAATGTGGTGGGCGTATCTACGCAAAGGGGGTGTGTAAACTCGGCTCTGGAAAAATAGTTCTGCACTAGAGTGCAACTGTAATGTAATGTAATAAAGCTTTCGCCTTTCGAACCGTCAGTTTTCAGAGTTTCAAAGAACTTTTTTTTCACCTTATCGAACAACCAGTTTCAGATCACTATGTACAAGGTTTCAAGATTGGAAAACAAAATGTACACTGGGAGAACAGTGACAATTCCGAAAACTCTGAACAAATGATGCACAACCCGTAAAAAAGTGTTGATTCTGAAGCAGGAAACTCCATAAAAAAAAAATAGTTTGCAGAGATTTTTTCTTTTTACCCTTTGCAAGCCTGCAAAACTCTGTTTTCAGGTTCAAAACTTTTGTGTCAAAATTGCACACCGTTTCAGATCACCATTTAAAGGTTTCAAACCTGGAAAACAAACTAATACAGTGGGAGAAACACTGACAAATTTGAAAAACTGAAAAATTCTTTGCGCAACCTCGTAAAAAAAAGTTGCAGTTCTGAAGAAGGAAAGGAAATCTCAAAATACAAAATAAGTTTTCAGAGTAATTTTTATTTTTGTTTTACATTTTGAAAGCTTGCAAATCTTATTTTAGATATTTGCAAAGACTTTTTTTGTAAGATTTTGAGTTTTCGAACACTTAGTTCAACCTTTCAGAACTTTATTTTCAGTTGTTTTGAATCATGGCCAGGGATAATAATCCCATAGTCTGCAGCCTTGTCTGCGCTGACTTCATTACAAAAACCAGTCATTAAAAGAAACTGTAACTGAAGTGAATACTCAAAACACGAGCCATGAGAGAGATATCTATAGGAAAGCCTGACATGTCTACTTTAACCGTAAAACAGTGTGCCGGAAAATAAATTAAATATTCTGTGATTAAAGAATCATAGAAAACAACACGATGTCCGTTTTCACGTCTCCCTCATTATCTTCAAATGCGGACACGCCCCCGCGCCCGCGAGCGCGCTTTGAGATTCAAATGTTTCACTGAAGCTACGGCTTTGAATACCCCACACAACAGAAGACAACGCAGCGAGATTGTTCTTCAAGTTTGTTTTTTTTTTTACTGTTTGCTTCGCGATGAGAGGAATAAGACATAATTACCCCAAAAAGATGTGATGTGTTTTTTGGGGAGGAAGTGCCCAAAGGGATTTCCTTGGGGGAAAAAAGAATGAAGCACTTTAATCCAGCAGCAGGGGCGTTTCTAGGTTTTCATTTAGGGAGCTCAGCCCAATAAGGGTAGGATTAAAAAAAAAATAATTATTTGACTATTAGGGTAGGGTGTTACTACTAACCTTCTGTAAACCACTATCTTCAGTGTATTCCTGTATTCAATATGGGAGTAGAAGTACTGATGAGCCATATAAAACCACCGTTAAAAAAAAAAAAGAAAAAAAGTTTAGATTGTGACCGTCACGAGAAAATTTTGAGTTGGGAAAAAAAAAATGAGATTTTTGTTTGTTTTTTTTTACAATGGAAGGCGTTCATGATCACTTATTAGGGCATCAGTTTCTCCTTTTGACGGATACTGCTTTTTCTCATGAAATGTACGTTGGACATTGGCAGACAATTAAAACAACATAAGTTCAATGACTGCAGGAATTTGGGGAACAAGGGTATTGTGTGTTGAGAGGCTTGTCTACGTTCTATCTAAACTGACTTGATCATTGCAGAACCTACTCCCGCAAGAAAGAAAAAAATTGTGTATATCCTCTACAAGAAATATAAGCATTATCTTAGTATTATTATTATGATTATTTTGAGTTTTAGCCTTTATAATCAACAAATACGGGTTTGGTTGATTACCTAAAGCACCCCCTGAACAGTAGTTCATTCAAATCATTTAACTAACCAGCTAATATGCAAACTCTGCGACCCGGTACAGGTCCAAAAATAGCATGCAATGTGTGTTTCATTGCAAAGCCTATCCAATGGTATCATCCCCTATATGTGGTCATTGAAGTTTAAGAGTGTTCTCGTTTCACTAAAGACAATGAATTGGGTTTATGATCATTAAAAAGTTTCTAGTAAAATTACAGCTAGAAATATATTCCCCCCCCACACAAATTTCCGTCTGATCAAGTAATGGTGATGGGGTACTTGAGTTCTCACGTGTCTGTAAACACGGATCACACGCGGAATAACTCGCGTCGCGGTGGATTATCAAATGTATAATAATATACTACAGTTATGGATGACCCACGTCGCGTGGAGAGAGGGACAGGACGCGCATCTGGTGAGGGGCTATACGGTGTGCAGTTATTTGACTATTTGACTTTAGTTGAAGCGTGTAAGCTCCGCTAACAACTGTTATTGACAGAAAAGTACAGTACATGATGCATCTCAGTGAAAGTACCGTACAATACACCTATGGCTGATCTACATTACGTCGGGATGAAAATAATTCCTTTGTTGAGTTCCGAAGTCGTGTACAAGCTCTCGGGCAGCGGATAATAATGCGATGATGATGCGTCAAAACAACAGAAGGGAGGCTGGCATATGAAAAATATTACAGATGTTGGACAGGGTAGATCTTCCAAATCACACACAAAAAAAGCAACGGTATTGAGGGTGGTTAATCATGATGTGAAAACAAAATAATAATACTATCACAAACAGCAGTTTTTAGTCACTTCAAAGGTTTTCTGTAAAGGAGTATGAATAGATATGGCTATTATTCTACTCTATGGGTATGGGGGGGGACTTCAATGTGGGTAGGCGGAAAATGTATTCAAAAAGGGGTATTATTCCATCCCTTTTGATGGAATAGAATAACTGTTGCAGTAGATTGATAGAAACCAATTTCATTTTTCCTCTATTAGCTGAAATGTGCTTGGAAACAAATACAATTTGTTTGCAGGATGTCTGGAAAACTCTCAGAACTGATGAGCTATACAATTTCAAACTTCAGTTTTTAAAAATCAAAAAGCGCCTTTTTTTTCCCCATTTATTATAACACAGACAAAAGATAAAACCCTTTTTTATCAATTTCAACAGTGTTTTATGTAATTTCAAGGATTTTCCTGTAAAATGATACCAAACTTGTATGTCACTCGGCATGTGGGTATGGGAAGCTTTGAATTGGGGTAGGAAAAAATGCCAGGCGGAAGGAAATCCCCAAAATAGCCTTGTGCTTAAGCGGTGTTAAGAATTAGGACAAAACATGTGTAATGTAATTGTCTGTTGGCAACATGGGTTAATCTTCTATATGTATTCTATTTATTAAAAATAACAACATAGATTATCAATTTGGCACTTTCTATAAACAGTACTTAAAAAAAAAAATAAATAATAAATCACAAATCCCTTACTTACTCGCCTCTTACTTAAATACAGGATGTAGTCATGAACATAATGATCATTAGTATTAATACAAAAATTATATTTAATAATACAAAACAAAATAACTTCCACAGAGGTTTCTCTCTCTGTGCCCTTCGTGCTTTTTAGAAATTGATGGCTGTAATCATTCAGTGCAGGTTCCATAATGTAATGCCAAAATACACAATAATATGTTTTAAATTTTAAAAAGTAAATGAAAATAAATTATGATCGTGTTCTAAATGTACGTTTCATGGGTGTTAATCACTTCATTTTGTTGGAAGAAAAAAAATACAACTATCACACTTGTGAGGGCTGAAGGTGGAGGCAGCGAAGACGTATGGTGATGGGATAGAAACAGGACTGTATGGTCCAGTAAACATTATCATTATGTAAACTGCAATTACACAGAACTGCCACCAAGCAGATGTCATCCGTGAGCATAGCAAACTATCATAAATGTCACCCACCACACACACACACACACAACACACCTTGTACTCCTCGTGAGTTCGCTCTGTGGGGCCCCTGCGGATTGAAAAATGCGCTGAATTCATGCAGACTCCGATCCAGGAGGAGCGAAACTTGACGCCGGCTTGCGGCCGTTTCAAATGAGTTTTAAGAGGTGCGACTGAAGCAATTTACAAATTACAATAATATTAATCAAATTATTGTTGTAGGGGGGCGGGCTGAAGCCCCCCTAAAAGGGCGTAAGTGGCCTGTCCCGCAGAGATCTAAAACATGAGGTAAGCTCTTATTTTATTTATTTATATTATATACTTTGTACTAGTTTCACCTAAGTGTAAACATTTCACTAGTTAGACTTTTCCAAAGACTTTTTCCAAACTATAATTCCTGACTAAATGTATAACTCAAGTGAAATATTATGAAGTTTCAATAACAATATACACTACTATACCATTCAAAAGCTTGATGTAAATAATATAAATGTAACAATAAATGTAACTGTAACAAAATGTTAACAATCATTGCTGTTCTTTCCAATTTATCCCCCCTAAAAAACCTAAAAAAAATATTCTCAGCTCTTTTCAACATTAATATTAATAATAATAATAATAATAATAATAATAATAATAATGATAATAATAACAATAAAATGTTTTTTTGTAGAAAATAAGATTTTTAAAAGGATTTCTGAGGATTGTGTGACTGGAGTAATGATGCAAAAAATTCAGTTTGAGAAGTCAGCTTTGATTTTCCTAAATAAACTGTTTAAACGGCACTCACATTAGATATTAAATGATATTTGTGGGATAATTAAATATATTCAGAAATACGACTACAAACATAAAATTATATACATTTATTTTGTCACTCACATTCTTTCTTGTAAGCTATTCCCTCTCAGTCCACTACAGCTGACTGAATGGCTCATTAATACGAAAGCTCATTATGCAGGTCGTTGTCTTCTCAGGTGTGAATTCATGTGTAGTGACTACCTACTAGCATATGGACTTTTGACCAACAAAAAGTGTCTTAGAAAATTTAAATCCAATATATTGTTTTCTGTAAGGGTGAGTAAACAAGATGATTTTTCAACATCATTTAGAAAAAAAAAAATCTAGGCTACAAGCTCCAGTTCTCACCAAAATTCTGGGAACCAATTTTCTGTATGTGTTTTATGCCTTTTATCAAGTGATGTTAACATTGTTAGTTTTTCACTAACCACGCATAAAAATTTTTTTTTCAAAAACACAATCAGTACATACATGCTGCCACATCATATTATAGCCCAGTTGTGCTGATACAGTGAGATTAGACTTTGCCATTTAGAATTTTAAGAACTGAAAAAACACAAAAAAGTCAGGCATGACAAAACTTCTCCAGGCCCCAAAAATACCCTTAGACTCCAGAGGGACTCCACAATATTGTGTTTTTGTTTACGGTTTTCCTAGGAAAAAGACAGCAGCACACACTCCTGGAAGGAATTTACCTGACTGTTTCTTTTTAACCCCCCCCCCCATCTTTTTCATTCCCCTGTTTAGTGGTTAATGCTTCGACATCTGCTATGGAAGGGGCCAGTGCAAGAACTTAGAGATCTTGTCGCCCTTTGAAGGCGTGATAATGAAAGGCAGTACAAGGCACACGCTCCAGTTGTTGTAGATCCGGTGTGGGCCCACTATTGATGCACTGGACCTTCGGTGTGCAGCAACATGCTAGTGCTCAATTAAGAGTAGATTCATTTTTGTGCCCCGAGATAAGAAAATGCCCAATGTTTTAAGCGGTAGATCAAGCCTTACCATTAATGAATGGGTAGGAAGCCCAAACCTGCATCAGACGTCATTTGTCCGTAGTTGATCAAGCTTTCTTTTCTTTTTGATCCGCCTGGAGGCGGGAGGGCCGAGATGAGATCGAATATCGTTCGAGCAAGAGAGGGGATCTAAGAGAATAATTCAAGGCATAAGAGAATTATGGGTGTTCCCTGTCTTATGTAAGCATTACAGCAGGCCTTTTTCTCAAGGGAGACCAAGCAAGGGAGGGAGAGAGAGATGTTGTTAGAATCTCCATTTCATTTCTGGGCTCTTGGGAAAGTGAAAAGGCGTCTGGTCATCCATACCCAAAAGCGAACTTTAAACCGCCCCAAACCCTTTCCCTACCTTTAAGGGTGCGTATGAGCCATGGGTTGGGGAAAAGGGGAAAGCCGGGGGGCGAAGGGAGAAGTCAGCTGTTCCCCTGGTTTTGGGTCCGTATCTGTACAGGGTAAATCATGTACAGTCCTCGTAGCTTTCCTTAAAAGAGTAACTGAAAATTAAAGAAAAGTTAAAATTCAACAAGACAATAAATCGCTTACCAGGGTTTAGCCGTTTTCAGGGCCCCCAAAAACAGTACCGATCCCCTGTTTGGGCAGTTAATGTAGGGGAAAGTCAACGCCCCCTCCTTTTCCCCGGATGCAGGGGGGAACCTCCGATTGGTATAGGGAAACTCGCCCGGGGAGCAGTCGAAAACAATCCCCCCGGTTGCAGGCCCATCTCGGTTGGGGGTTTCAGGGGCAAATTTGTAAACTTTTTCCCCCCCGTTCTTTTTCCCCCCTGCCCCCCCTTTAATGTTCTTATTGGTGGGGGCCAGGTGCCCTGTTTGATAATCGGGTCTAGGGTTTCTACCTAACAGAAGGGTTTTTTCTGCAGTATTTTGAGCCCTGGGGACAGGAGCGACGTAAGTCTTGCCAGTGGTTGCAACTTACTGCTGCAAATGTTCTTTCAATCCCCTACATTGGTTACATGGAGCTAGATGTTGAGTTTTGTGGCAAAGTGGTCCCAGATTGTAGTGTGCTGGTTGTCCGAGATCCTCCTGGTAGTTCTGGGTTGAATGTCCCGGGTGTGTTGGGAATGAATGTCCTAAGAAGATGCTACCTGGAGCTCTTTGGGCAACACGGCGTATCCCTTTTTGATTTACCTGCAGTGTCACAGGCCCCTAGTTCTGTGATGCATGCACTGTAGCATTGTCATCAAGCTAATACTCAGTTTTCTGTTGATCATGCTGGTACAGTTAGGGTGCGGGGGGTGAATCTTAATTAAACCAGCAAAACACATTTACATTTTATGTAGTTGTTCCTCCACATGTTTGACGTGTAGAAACATATATACAGTATTTCGAAAAGCACAGTAAATGAGTAATAAATATAGAGATCTGGTATGTATAACCTGTAAGTCAATGCACAAATATATGTCAAGATGTTTGTAATTTTGCACTTCTTTAAAGTAGTATGTGTTCTTTAAAAAAAAACTAATATATCAGTAAGTCTTAAACGATATGTCAGTAAATATGTTAAAACAATTTTTCCATACTTCCGTGAATATTCATGTTTGTCCTATATAGAGATATTATTCTGTGTTGAAAGACCTCCCCTTATTTTTACTGAGAGTTGTTTTTGGAAGTAAGTTTTTACAGAAACTGAAAGCTTTTTCAGTTGTATTTCTGAATAATTTTGACCTAGACTTCAAAGAGAAAAAACATGCAGGGGGTGACGCAACACTGTACAGAAGTAGCTTATTGTGTAAGAAAAGGAGAATGAACTGTTGGTCCATAGAGACCCAGATTTTAGAAGAGACCCCCCACACACACACACACACACAGACACACACACAGCTGCAAATAATTAAGAAATATGAATAATGTAAAAACTTCACCATTAATATGAAGAAAATAAATAGTTTAATAATCGACAGTTAACAAATTATTTATAAACCCACTGTCACATTTTGTTTTACTGAGAAAAGAACTCTATTTCTCGCGGTTCTAAATTCATCAATCATTCAATGAAAAAAGACAGAGATTAATTAAATCCTGTACACTTTATGTAGCCTTAATGATGGGAATTAGCAATTAATAAATCATGCTCATGATTTACTGAAAGTGAATTAGTAAGTTCGCGACAGCAAAGCTTATTTCTTTAGAAAACTTTAGAAATGAGAGAGGTTTTTATATGTTTAGATACTTTTTTATTACAAAAGGGTACACTGTACGTTCTTGCTAAATCACTTGCAAGCGTAAGATTGTTGTTTGGCATAGCAGGTCATTCATACCACGTTATGTATCCCTTAGTTTGAAAATTTTACCATCACATAAATAATGTGTAATTTTTCATACTTCGGTGTATATTCATGATTGATTCTACAGACATCTTCTGTATTGAAAGACCCTCCTTATTTTACTGAGAGTTAATTGTGGTGATAAGTTTTCTGAGAGCAGAAGACTTTTCAGTTTGTAACCTAGACATACAAAGAAGAAGCTTAATGCAGGAATTGGGCAGCAAGGAATGAACTGTTGGTCCATATAGGTCGAGATTTTAGAAAGATGAAGTGCTGCCAGTAAAGATGTTCTAAAAAAGCTCTTTTCAGAGACAGGACAGTGTTCACACAACAATCAATGTCTGCCATGAAGAGTCTTTACCTTATGATTTTACAAAACGGCATGGGAAAATTTTTCCCAAAGCAATCACGATTAAGTGGCGAATGCTATTTATTGTTAATGGGGCAAAGTTAAACTATGGTGACTGTGCTGTCATGCATAAAAAAAAATTACCAACACCAGAGGTACTCATAAATCAGGAAACCAGCTTGACTTTATCTGTACATAACATCTTGGTTAAACGTTTGCATGTCTCTGATCATTTCATTATCACTTTTAATCTACAACTGCCTTCCTCAACACCACTCACAACCCTGGGTTCTCCTTCTCCTTCTGTGTGTGTGTGCATGTTTATGTGATTTATGAGGACTCAAATTTGATGTGTATGACGTAGGTATTACAACATAAAAAGTGGTTTTATAAGGACACTTCCTGTGTCCCTGTAATTCAAAAGGCTTAAAAAAAACACAATAATTGGCAAGACAGAGGGACTTGGTACATGATTCTCCCAGCACTCCACAGGTCTTAGTTCCTGAAGTACAATATCAGTTATTATGGATTCTATATAGATAATGGTTTTTATAAATATAAAATAAATAAAAGTAGATTACTGCTCACCATTATTATATGTGTTTGTTTTCCACAGTCATTATCTTCTGTTTAATTACAATTTTGGTCTTTTTTTACTTTAGTTGTTACTAGTGCATTTTCCCTGAAAATAGCAATCACACACTTAAAAATGTCCTTTTTCAGCACAATAATGTCACACTATTGAACATAAATGCGTGTGTACAGTGCTGTGGAAAAAAATCCTGGTTTATTCTGTTTTTGTGTATGTATCAATACTAAATATTGTCTGATAATCCAAATAAATTAACATAAAAGGAAACAAGGCAAAATACAGTTATCATTAATGAAACTGTATTTTGTGTTTAATCAAGGTTGCCCTTTGTTTCATGCACTTTTTTGAAGATCTGATCCAATATAAGTCGTCACCATTATTTATAGTACTTTATATAATACAGATTAAGTAAAAAGCAGCTGTACAGAAATAAAAAGGAAAATAATGATGCAAAAATGCAGCTCTAAATAGTAGATACAGGCTCTAAAAAAGTAAATCAGGTGACAGAATGAATAAAAAGAAAAATAAAAAAAATAAAAACCTTGGAGAAAGTATATTTAGTTCAAACATGGTGTGATTATGATTCAGGCTGCATCACAATTTAGTGTAAGAATATATACAGGACTATAGGTCTACAAGTAGCTGGAGTTTAATCTCATTTAAATACCATCTAAAATCAGGTATACATTTGGCTGACTAGAAAGTGAGTGACCTTTGATGCATTTCCCAGAACTCATCATACCGCTCCACTCCGGTCACATACTCTGCTCATTGCCATTAATAATGAAATTGCTGAACCTAATCATAGGAGCTTTATTTAAAAAAAAAAAAAAAAAAAAAAAAAATAACCTTTTAAAAATACATATAAAATTTTATAAAAATAAATAAATGAGACAGACTTTGGAAGTTTTTGCATCTGCAATCTTCACATCGAACCTGATTGGCTAGCGGCTGCACTAGTATATTGCATAAAGAAGTGATCTGATTGGCTGGCGTCTGTGTAGGTGCTTGAAAATTGAAGGTTTTCAACTTCTGCCACGAGCAATGGGGGGACGCAAGGGACATCACAATTCAGTTCGGCGGCAAGCGCTTGCACGTCACTCCATTTAAAAGAGTAAATGAGAAGCGACCCCCCCCCGGCTGAGCCCCATTATCTTGCTCACTTTCTTTTCTTCCTTCTCTCTTTTCTTCTCTTCCGTTCGCAGCCCCAGTTTTATAGTGCTGCCTCTTCATTTTTTCAAGCATTAACATGCCACGACTGAAACTTTGTCAAAGTTATTATGACTGAATACCGCTCATACTGTCTGAACCCTGAACCCTTGTGGCCACGGGGCCCTATGCAACCACTTATAATATCGTTTATTAGGGTCTCGCCGCGGCTTCTGGTCAGAAGTCAGAAAAGAGCTTCATTATCAAGTATGTTTACACACAAGGAACTTGTCTTTGCGACAGGAGCTTCTACTACTAAACTACTACTAATAATAATAAACTATAGTGTTTGTAATGAAAAAATATCTTAAAAACGTGAAACTGGAAATAATCTCTGTAAAAGTGACTATTTTAATTTATATCACCCCATATTTAATATAAATAGCCTATAAGAATAGTGACATAAATACTAAATACCATAATGGCGTATTGTTGGTGTTGGTAACTGCATGATATGTAGGGGTGATGCTGTATCGATTAAGAAGTTATGTGCATGCTTTGAATGCCTATATAAATATGTAATATTTTAACCAGTTTTAAATAAATAAAATATTTATTCATAGCTTTTGGGAATCTGTGATTCACCTCCTTGAGTTAATCCTCTATATTATAATTTTAATTAATTTAATTTTTTTTGCATGTTAATTTCTTTAATCATTGTGCAACCAGTCAGTCTGACATCATCACAAACCTGCATCGCCTACGGCTCCCACACCACCTGTGATTTGGCTGAGAAAAGTTTGTGTTTTTAATCATCTGAAGTGTTTAAATCAGTATAACGCATTCAGACAGTTTTTATAGAAAGCTTTGAAACAGAGTAAACTATTACTGAATTTAACATCAGTAATACTTTCAAAAGCGCATCCGAATATGAGTAACGGAAAGTTGCATCTCATTTCACTCCCTATGTAGTGAACCACTTCATTGTAAACACGAATTCGCTCCCTACCAAGTAGCGATGTTGAAGCGGAAGAGCTCTTTAAAAAAACGAAACCGAATCATTTCTGTTTTCAAATCGAGAAAATAAAAACATCTGTGTATATGTTATCAAACAACAAATATAAAACATAAATTATATACAAAGTATGTGTAATTAAATTACTTGCTTGTTCTTTCGTTTGTATGCTTGTTTTGAGCATTTTGTTTTGGCTGGATTACTAGTGTGCAACTAGGGAGCTGATTGGGATGCAAACCCAGAGATTTTAGATTGGGTTTATTTACTTTCTGTTAAATTATTCTCACTTTAACTGCATGACAGTGTTAAAATTCAAATAAAGATGGAGTTTATTAAAGAGGAGAGTGAAGACATGAAAGATTGAAGAAACATTCAGAGTCAAACATGAAGAAATCGAGGAACAAACAGGTTGGTTTTCGTTCTGAATTCATTCGATTCTTATTAAAATGTCTGCATGAGGTTGTGATTGGAATGACACAAAACTCTAGTAGGTGTATAATCCCTCAGTCATTTAGTGGAGTGATGCCCAGCTTTTCTTCTCTAACTATTTGTAAAGAGCCGGCGAGGGTTTTTAAAACTGTTTAAGATTTTAAGTCATTAAGTGTATTGGAGTGGCCGGCAGCTGTTACTTCCATTGATGTAGCTGTGGTCACTTTATAACACATGTGCATAAATATATAATGCCCGTCAGCTGCTACTTTGGCTTGACATCAGATAAGGTAGTTCAAGGGGGGGGGGATGGTGTAACCAGAAGAAACTCAGGAGGTGAAGATGAAATGCAAAAGTATATTTTTACAAAAGAACAAAATTATTTTGGTGTAGGCCCCATCTGTAGCTTGAATCAGACGGTTGTAGCTTTCCAGCTATTCCTTGCTTCCGAAGAACTAAGGCAGGGTCTGAGCATACCCCCGCATGGACAGAGGCCAACCTGGTTGTGGTGGGGATGATGGAGGGGAAACTTCCGCGGCAGTAATCTGCAACACAATGAAGTTGTGAGTAGAGGGGCTTTTATATTCCCTCGTGTTAAGTGCAGACTGGCTAGATATAATTTTGTAATGTGACGTGGCATTAAGTGCTTCCTAGTAGAACTTTTGCGCTGATGCTCCCCATTTATACATGGCGGGAAGAGGCCTTGTAATTCATCGCTATAGTTGAGGAGATTGCACGAGTGAACCACGGGAATTTTCGCCTCTGCTTGGCCAGCAGAGGGCACCCTCACCCTGTAATAACTGACACACAACCCGCATCCACCTCATTCCTCTACACTGACCTACAAACTACATTTCCCACACAGCCACCGTCCCTTGGCACTCTGCATCTAAAACCTGTCATCAGGTGGCTCCATCAATCACTGTCATATGTATAGTAAGCTGACCCTTATCACCGACAGCTCAACTGCGAGTGACTATCTGATTTGCTGTGTGGCTGTCGCATTCTCTGCAGCGATTATTAACCCGTGTTGCTGGATTTGTCCTGGTTGCCGATCCTGTTTGATAATCGTCCCTGTTCCATCAGCCTTTGCTGGCACCCCTATACCTACCGCACCTTGGCCGTGTTACTCACCTACGTTGTTACTAGGAATTGATTCCTCTGTGCTTCCTACGTTGGTGTGATATTGCTGATGTACATTCAACCATTTGCCTGTACGACTACGAGGCCACTGCCTGCAATAAGCCCCTCGCCATAGGGATCTCCCATTGTCATGTTGTATCATTGGGTCGCATTTACATGAATGCACCTTTTCCGTCGTACACGAACTGAGATTCCCAAGCGGCTGCAGAAGGTACTTTCATACTCCCTATGGCTGCCACACACCGCTCTCAGAAATCGCGCTGCTTAACGCTCAATTCACATGCATCTATCTGATGATCGATCCTATCAGAGGAACTACGTCCAAAGAGCCGTTCAGAGTCCGTCGCAAAGCAGCTCTCCCTGTCCCGCGGCACATCCAAGCCAGAAAGCGTCCGCGCATTGCCGCACGTTTCAGTGACGCCGTCCCCAGGTTAATCCCTGTCGCTCGCTTTCCCAGAGAGATACAACGGTGAACGCCAAGCAAGTGTAAAGCGTGATTTTCTAGTACAAGTCGCCCCCTATTTGATTGAACCGGCAACCCAGCTGCTGTATGCAACTGCCCATATCTTCCGAAGAATCGCCTTTGCTTTGTTCACAGGTGCTGACTGAGAAAGACACGGTAATGGATTACTTTTATAGCTTTTACACTTGGGTATTACGTGCACATGCCGAAGGGTAGTCTCTCCGGCTTTCACCGTTTACCTCCTTTCAGATTATATCCTCAGGCCACAGTTCAGGAGCGCCAGATTTTCGATACTCATTCCAAGGAGGGAAAGGGAGCTTGAGGATCGCTTATTTTGTGATTCTCATTGGAGTTAGCTCAAGGCAGCATATGACACGGCGGCCTGATTTAGGCCCTAAACCAGTTCTCCGTCAACTCAATCAATGGCGGAAACAAACTTAACCTGGGTTGAGCCGACACAGTCTAAAAGGTACTCCTTTCTCTGCAAGGTGGGTCACATGAATTATGAACTACACTCCATACGCTTGAGGCTATAGCAATGTCAGAGGACTAGGGCAGCAGATTCTTAACTAGCTTCAATCTCATCAAACGGACCATTCCCGTCCTTTGACTATCTGCATCTGGGCCCCGAAGATTCCAGTTCATCCACGCACTTGATTTCTACATCACCAGTCTTCCTCTGTGCTGTCTCATGTACCGCTCCTGAGCTCATGCAGATCAGCGCAGCGTACCACCTGTCCTATGAGAAGAGAAGATTCCGCCGGTATCTCTAACATCTATGCTGTATTGTGGATTACCTGGCCATCAACGTTTAACAACTGCCGCCCGGACTCCACTCATAGCATCTATCTCTACCTCCTCACAACAACGCTACGTGAAGTATCTGCTCCCTCTCACTTCCATGTGTGCTACCATGTGTACGCATTCCCGTTGAATTATGGTCACGACAGACAAGGTTATTACCTACCCTCTGCTTACCTCACGATTCGGGCTGCTGCTGGCAATTTTCATTTCTGAGGAGGTTCGCTAAGAGGTATAACAATTCAACTGCTTTTCCATGGCATCTACCAATCGCTCTCAGTGGAGACAAGAGATGTCGACCTGGTTTTCCTGGATCCATTAACCTCACCTCATTTCCGCAAAATCTTGAGGCGGTGGTTTCCACCCCCCTTCAGACAGTGAGAAGGTATTGCAATTCTACATTCTCCCCACAATCTCACACCGACCCGTGATTCTTGGAGTACCCTGGCTTACGATCTGCATAACCCACCCTCAGATTTTCCTGGAGAGAGGGGTCAAGTTGGGAAGTGGAGAGCAATTATTGTCACAGAAACTGTCTCTGCTCCCGCCGTATCCCGCCCCGCGTGCTCTCCCCCCTTACCCACCTCCCCTCGCCGCTGGTCCAAAACCCATTCCTGTCTGTGTTCCGTGTCACGCCGCGCTTCCAACGCCACAAACAAGATCCCATTCAGCCCCAAGCCGACTGCTGCAAGAGAAGATACGGGATCTTTTGGAGGCCCTTCAGGAAGGAACAAGCCAACTTCTTACCGTCCCCTCACGGTAAATATGACGGTGCCGCGAGCTGTGCTGCCATGGGCAGGCTCCTCCAAAGGGGTCCGCAGCGAGATCGCTTCCCATTGGCCGCAACCGGAGTCCGAAGCCAAATGAAGGCTGAGATCAAGAAGGAACTCCAGAAGAGGTGGGCAAATGCATCAGACCCGCATCCACATCCCCTGCTGTGATCGTCCCGTGGTTTCGGCTTCGTGAAAAAGAGAAGAGGGTGGGGCTTCGTCCTGCAGCAAAGCGATTAGCGTGGACCTAAACGAGATTGAAGGATGAGATTGCAGAATAAAAAACCCACGTTCCCGTTGGGGTCCGTCAGCAGAGAGAGCAGCCCTCAAACAGCTTCGCAACTGGCCGCTTACGACAACCAACCTTGATCAAGGGTGCGCATACAATCCCTCAGTTCTTCTCGCATTAGGGAGGAGATGAATTGGTAAGACCGCCTTCCTCCACCACCACTCGGACACTAATGAATATCTTGTGGATGGGGCCGTTCGAACTGGTCATAGTCCATCTGTGTTTCAGGTCGTTTATTAACGAGTCTTCAGAGACATGTCTTAACATATCTGTGATCGTGTACATTGATGATAAACTGATCTACCTCAAACACACTTCCCACGAACATGAACACCACGTCCGAGCATCTCTCAAAAGCGTTCCATAAAGTAACCAGTTGTATACAGCCAAGGCGGAGAAATTGCGCAATTCCACACGACCTCTAACCAACACATTCCTAGTGGTACATAATCAGTCCCGAGGGGTGGCCATGACCGAGAAGAAGGTCACCAACGTGGTCCGTTCTTAAACTGGCCGGAACCCACAACCCTCAAGGAATTACAAGCGATTTCTATTCTAGGAATTGCTACACTTCTAACAGGAAGATTTCATTGGAACTTCAGTAACGGTTGTCCCGCCCCACGTAACTATCAATGGTCCAAGGAAAGGGAGTTCACCGACTACAATGGTCAGAATCCACGTCACACAACCATTTTTCCTACCCCTGAAGCAACATTCAGCAATGCGCCCCATCCTCTTGCACAACACCGCTGCCGCTTCAGTACCCTTCATTGGTCGAGGTTGACAGGCAATCTAACCACAGTTATCGGCGCTACTCCTTGTCCCAACAGGTCCAGGATTCACCCGCCGCGACAACTTCAACTTTCCCGGTGCCTTTTATTCTAGGAAGCTCAAGTCAGCGGAACGCAACTACAGTGTCGGGGACCCGGGAACTCCGTTGCCATAAGGCAAGCATATTCGAGGAGTGGAAGGCAACTGGCTAGAGGGAGTGCCACTCCACGCCGTTACAGTATCACTGTACTAATCAGGTAATCACAAGAAGCCTGGAATACTTACGCACCACGCCCAAAAACGCCATTAATCCTCGTCAAGCTTGATGGTCCCTGTGTCTTGTCACGGGTCGATTCGACTTCCTCAGTAACTACTTATCCGAACCCGGCTCCAAGAACCATCCAAGGCGGATGCCTCTTTCACAAATCAATTTTAGGGGAAGATATTTCCAGTAGATCCCAGAACCCATTTCTGCCGTTTTCATGTAGTAGTTTCCCCCATTCAATGGGAAATCCCTGACTATTGCTCCAACAATTAACAGGAAGCCAGGAACGAGACCACGCCCCCAGTGGCCCTGCCCAGTCGACAGAATCTTCCGTCCCGGAACATCTTCTTCGTGATCAGTTCATCAGTTCACGTTCAGCACCACTCCTATCCATCTTTCCTTTCTCATTTCTTTCTCCTGGTATCCGGTATCACACACCGGCTTCCACCATTAAATCAGCTGGAGAAGCCGCTTCCCTGGTGGGAATGCACTGCACAATGACACAACCACTGCATACAGCAAGCAATAACTGTATCACTAACAATCGTCCAACATCTTCCCCTCTCCTTCAAACCACTCCCCAATTTCCACAACTAAACCGGATGGTTCCACATTGCAAACTACCTTTATTATGGATCTTCCCAATTCCCAGGGCCACACTGAAACCATCTTACCATCATAGATCGATTCTCTCCAAGGCTTGTAGACTCTCATTTCCATACCCAAACACCCACAGCTTTCAGACTGCCTAACACCTCTGCAATTGGGGTATTTCCGATTGTAATTGGCTGTATACCAGAGACATGTGTCAGACAAAGGATCTCAATTCACCTCTCAATTAATGGTCAGTCCTTCTTCTTCAAAGCTCTGAATGTCAATGGCAGCCTCACCTCTGGTTATCATCCTCCCCCAGGCAAACAGACAAGTAGAGAGGCCAAATCCAAGAACTGGAAACCGCTCCTCCCCTTCCCTTCCCCCCCTCAGTGCCTACTGCAATGGAGAATCCAGGACGATTGGGCTCGATGCTTTACTATGGGCAGGGATATATGCGGCATAACTCCCTTCTTTCTCAAAAACCCTCAACTGGTCTGCCCTCCCCTTTAATTGTGTAAACTGGGGTTTAGACCGGCTGTTTCCCCCACTGATTCAGGGGATGCTGAGGGCGTAACCGCTGTGAACGAATTAGATTCAACCGCATTGAAAGGGTTTGGAACCTCGGGCTCATGTTCACCTTCCAACAACGCTGTTCGAAAGGCAAAAGAGTAACAAGCGGACCCCGAAGGCGCCTGGTCCCAACACCAGCCGTGTCAAGGTGTGGCTATCAACACGGTATCTCCGTCTCCCGGCTTCTTGGTCCGCAAACTGAATCCAAGGTACTGGGTCCAATTCCAAATCACAGACAAATTAACCCCATTTCTTTCCGTTTGGCAACCATGGCACTCTAGCTCCCTAACACATACCTTTTTCCTCTTCTTTCTCCCACCTTTCATGTATCCCCCCTGCCTCAGATCCCGCTGCTGCGGAGACGAGGGAGAGGGGAGGTTCCCGTGCACAGCGTTAATTTACCCGTTGATTTCTTGTTGGCCGATCCTGTTTTTATCCTTTTTTACATTTTCCCTACTTTTGCTCCTACCTAAAAAACCGCCCTTGCTTGTTACTGGATTGTGATTCTCTCTGTTCTTCTTCCTACTTTTGATATTGCTGGTATTGACCATGCCTTAACGACTAACGATTCCTCTGCAATAAAGCCTCATATGGATCCCTGTCCCGAGTTCTGGTTCATTACAGAAATGCTGTCTTCCTTAAAAGGAGGGAAAACGGCAGTACAATGAACAGCCGACGAAAGAAGACCTGAAGAATCTCTGGTTACACTAGTTCTCCCGCATTTCTGCTCGGTTCCAAATTCAACGTGGGGTACCTGAAAACCACAGCTTTCACTAGCATCATCCTGTAAATTGTCCTTCCGGAAAATTTTTCCCAAAAATCCCCGTCGAATAGTTCCAAAAATTTCTGGAAATTTCCCCACCTTTTTGTTTGCAACCCCTATGTAGTAACGAGTACAGTGACTCGGTTACGTGTACTTACTACAGTTAGTTTGTTACAGTTTTTGAGAAACTATATGGTACGGGTGAGAGTAGATTGAGGAGGGGGTTACTTTTATTGTAAAACGCGAGTACATTGCGAATGAAGAACACTGTACGTGTACTGCGCTACCTGGGCGACGTTCCTGGCATGTACTTAACTTGTCATTTAAGGCAATTACATTTTAAAAAAAAAAAACGGTGGATAAATGTTATTACCCGCACACACAAACACACAGGAATACCGTCTCTATATTATCGGGTGCATGAAACATAGCCACATGTCCAGCGGCCACATGAACACACCACCTCTTTTATGAGTTGTGTGCTGTCTGAACAAACAGAGAACCTAAAGACCTACATATCGATTGGATCATAAGAATCGGAGGGGCAAGGCTACTGTTGGCCCCGTGCGTAGGGATATCTTTAATAGTTTATAAAATGGGCTGTCCGGCGAAACGATTCCATAGGGGGCTTATACATTCAAGTACAGGCGTTGGTAGCACATTCCTGTGTTTGTTTTTATTTTTTTTTTTATTTTTAACGGTCATTTATTCCCAGTTTGAATAACCGTTTGTGGTTTCATGTTACTGAAATAAACAATGTGGAAGGTGCTTAGGGGGGCCGAGCTGTAAAACATTCTAAACGTGCGGCGTTTCCCCTTATATGAGCCTAAGCACTGAATGATCAGTACATTCAATCAAGGCGAGCAGGAATGGTTTGGTGGTGGGCGGGGGGGCAGCGTCACCCGGGTCATGGGAGGTTTGAGCGATGAAGTGTAGAGTGGGATGAGGCTTGGCGGGGATGCCATTGGGGGGGAAATAGGTGTACCATGAGGGGCCCTCGGCAGTGTAAAGAGCCATGTTGTGGAGGGAGGAAAAGCACAGAGGGTAACGGCGAGACATAGGGGTGGGAGTGAGTTAGCCTCAACGGGGTTAAATTGGACACAAAAGAAAACACAGGGAAGGGGCCTCCCTTTAAGAGTAGTTGAGAAGTGCCCGCAGGAAGGAAATTGCCCATAAAATCATTTAATGTGACTCCAGGGATAATGCTGGCGATCAGTCGTGAATACGGTTGACGGTGGGAGACGGGGGTGGGGGCGCGCCCCAGGGTGGACACACGCGCGGTGAAGAACGGGGGGGAAACATCAGGTACAGAGCGATGGAATGATGTGGTGCTGCAAAAAATGAAACGGACTGTAGAAACGAACGGAACTGGGTGTGGCACAACACAGCAAATGATATACCCAGGACAGGCAAAAAATAAAAACACACGGAAAAGGAAAGAAGTGAACTCAGTCGCACAAATTTTAAAAGGCTCTCAAATATGCTTCATTCTTTGTTGATGTTTTTTCAAAGATTCGTTTTCGCTAACGTGGATTCTAAATGCATTGCCACAGATTTCGTTTACCCCTTCGCAGTTTTTTGGTTTGGAGTTTTAAATATTATATTTGAGTTTAAAATATAATTCCATACATTTGCACTACTTCTAACATGAAAAAATAAGCTTTTTAATGCTATTTGAACAAAAAAAAAAAACTTTTATGAGACAGTTGTTTTCAGTTTTCTTTGGGTGATTTCAAATATGAAATTTAAATCGCAAGCTTGGTGAACTGTTTGGAGAATTATTTCCCAAATTCAAAGAGATAGGAGCTGCACTTGCGTGCCCGAAGGCATTTCAAAGATGTTTGAAGTTTAATGTTGTGTGATTGGGGCATGTGGAAGTTGGGTTAGTGTAACGTGAGATAAGTTTCAGTGCGGTGGGGCCCTTTAGGGCACCATTTGTGCAGCATTGCAGTTTTCATGTAATCAGGTCGAAGCACCAGCTGTTGCTTTTATGTCTCTAAAATATGATTCGTATCCGTTTTTTTTGGTATTAGAAAATTTTCTGGGTAAGTAAATTGTAAGAAATCTTTTCTATCTCTTCTATCGCATCGGGGGGAAATAAACTCCCTCCTCCCCCCAACTCCCCAACTGAAAGGCTATCAAAGTTTTTCTTTTCTTTCTCTTCTGTATCTTTTTTAAAACTTTCATGTATTTTAGATTTTTACAGCTCGTGTAAATTGTGAATTGTTTTTGTAGATTTATATCTTTTTCTGTCCCCCGGGAGGTTAAATTGCTGCTCTCCCCCTCGTAAAGCGGCGCAGGAAGGTGTAGGGATTTTAGCCCAAATAGAACCTATCCCAACAAAAAATTATGCTTTAAAAATGTCAAAAAATATTTATGAAGGGGACCCACTGACTTGATTTTTTAAATTTTAGGTTGTAGTTTTGTTTGGTTTTTGGTTTTGTGGGGTGGGTTAGAACGGGTTGGTACGTTAAGTGATTTTATTATCCTTTGCTTTTGAGCGTGCTGGCATGTCCTTTACTGCTCTTTAGAAGGGAAAATGGTACTAAAAACATCTTTTCCTGGTCTCGGGTATAGACTTACTGATCGTTTGGGGGTAAAAAAATCAGTATAAAAACTGATAGTCTTTAAAAGGAACTGGGATACTTTAAAAAACAGCTTCCGGGGCAAAAGGTAAGACTTTATTTATCTGATTGATTAAAACATCAGTATGAAGAAACTGCATACTCTTTAAAAGGGAAACGGGAGTTTTCAAAACGTCATTTCCTGGTCTTGGAAGATTGCTGTATCGATGAGTAAAACAATCGTATGAGGAAAAATTTTTTCAAAATAAATACAAAAATTTGTACAAAATTCCCTTTAAAGTGTTTTTTAAAAATGTTTAGGCAACCTAGTTAAAAGCAAAAAAAGTCTCCCTTTGTTCAAAATCAAATGTGAGATCAGTGAATAGTATGGATGTAAGATTCACCGATTAACATCAGCGCATCGGTGTTAAATATTAAATACTAATTGTATATATAATGCACCCTTTGTTTGTGTTCTAATATGTTCTTATATAGTTGTACAAAATGGGAAGTTGAATGGATAACCTTGATCGAGATCACAGACGGGGACTGTGACCATGATGTTCTGTAAAGCTGGCTATTGTATTGTTCACAATGTTTCCAAACAAATAAAGAATAAAAAAAAATAATCCCGTTCTGTCTCGTTGCCACCAAAGTTTTCTTCTCAGTCATCCAGGAAGTGTTTCACGGCGGTGGGGAGATAAGGCCCCCCCCCCCCACCCAGACAAAAAATCTGAATATACCTTCAAATCTTTATGTGTCTTGATACAGGGGGTATATACCGATAAAATAGGGGTGGTGTACCCCTTTCCGACAACGAAGATACAGATTTACATATGTGTTGTATATGAGCCAAAACTAATTGGTTGTGATATGATAAATATATGTACTAGAAATACTGGACTTAAAAGGAATATTTCTGGCAGATGCCCCTTCAAACCTGTTTAAGTTAAGGACAGACTAAATTCAGTAACCTGGGCCTAAAAAGGGTGCCCGCACAAGCCATCCTCAACACTCTAACCAACGATTGAACACTAAGTAAACAAATCTGCCCATGCGTGTATACATTGAGGTAAAGAGAGATAGATCTACAGAATAGAGAGGGAGAGAACACAGAAGGGAGGAGGGAAAGCACAATAAAGTGGCCAATCATTTGCGTCGGACTATTTTGTATGTAGTAGATTGTTTTCCATCTCGAAACTGTTGGTTCGCAAGCGCATTCTAGTTTTAAAGAAATCAAACTAGTAAGAGTTAGAGATGCATCATTCCACCAAATAAGTTACAATGAACCAAAAAATAAAAGTCAGCTATCTGTACCATATTGATTTGCTTAGCATCATATTTTTCCATTGCATCATATCGCATTGAATCACAATGTGTTGAATCGGAATCGAAATCGGAACGGACTGCATCATAATAGGGGTCAATCATATTGCAATGCATTGCTAGCTGCTTCATATGTATCTTTAATTTATTGTATTGTCGGCTATGCCTCAAGATGCGCTAATCTCATCGCCCTCAGTTAATGGAGGTGCCAGCCCTTAGTGAATGGCCATCTGGCATGCAGCCCTTCACACATGCAGCTCCTAGATTTTTTTGGGGCCCTAAGCTAAACTTTACACCCTCCTGGTGTAGCAGGTTTTACCCGCCGTCAGAGCATTCCAGGAGAATCATTACGGACTTGGCCAGATGAAATGATATTGAACCCCTAGCAAGGCGAGTCTGTATGTACATATTCCCACCATCAGTGCAGAGCGAGCTGGCCTGCGATCAGTTCATTAGAGATCCTTTCGCCAGCGGAGCAGCGGCATACATACACCGCTACGCACGCAAACGTCATTTGGCATAGGCCGTTGTGTTGGCACTGTAGAGGAAATGGCAGTTGCAGCAGCAATGGCTAGGGTCCAGCAATTGGCTCCTCCCCACCCATCAGGGACGCTGGAGGGATTGAGATGGTAATATCCTTTTGCTCATCCGTCCCTTTTGGAGGAGGACAATAAAAACCTGAGGTCCTGGACTACTCTGTGGTCAATAAACAATCACCTGATGTCTTGTAAAAAAGAGGAAAGGGGTGTTAACCCGGCATCCTGGGCAAACATTTCCGACCCATATGTAGACCGCTGTAGATGCCATCAATGGCCTCCTAACCACTATCCCATAATAATTCTAGCATGTGGCTTCATCACTCTCCTCTCCACCCATCAGCTGATGTTGGTGGGCGTTCTGGCGCAATAATGCTGTGGTCGCCATCATATAGATGGATGCTGCAAAACACTGGTGGGGGATGCTGCCACACTGGTGGTGTTTTGTGGCGATTCTCCTTAACTATTTAAAGCACTCTAAGTTCCCAGAAAAAATTACGAACTATATAGATGTAAGGAATTAAGTTTTGTGTTGAATTACCTGCGTTCTTAACGCCGTGACACAGAAAACCTCTATACCGTTGTTCCCATGTTGATGAATGGTTGGACCTAGTGTCTGGGCTCTCATTTGGTTTTCATCATTGGACGTGGTGTGTGGGAGCTTGCAGGTGCTCACTGACGGCCAGAAAGCCTCGACCCAAGAAAGCTTTCTGCACAGGGTAGAGGTCCGTGGCATTTTAACGTCCTCTCCTTTGGGTATTTGCAATGCACCGGCCCATATGACCACTTAATGAGAGCGGTACTGGAAGGCATTCCGCGTCAGCAGTGTCTGGTATTTTTTTGTACTCTATAACAGGCACACTGGAAGCTCGTTCCAGTCAGCTATCACAGCCTTGAGGGCAGTGATAGAGAAGATTCAGATTGTGCTGTCTGAAGTTACATCCCGTAAAATGCCACTGTGTTGTGGCCGGGAGGTGGACCCCCCCCACCCACCACTCTTGGGGGCATCGGATAGGCAGGTGAGGGATTGACACTGCAGAGGACAAAGTGAGTGGCTGTACAGGAGTGTGCCCTCTCCAGTGAGCCAAAGGGAGTTAAACAGCTTCCTGGGTTTAGGCATCCTAGTACAGGAAATTTGTACGGGGTTTTTTTCTGTCTTACTGCTCCTGTATATAACCTCCTGCAGACGGATCGGTGCTTTGTCTGGGACAGAGAGCTGTCCAAAATGCTTTTTCACTACTCTGAAACAAGCCCTGGTGCGTGCCATCCCCTGGCACCTCCCGACCCCCAACTGCCCTTTGTGTTGGCCACTGACACAAAGTGGGGACAGGAATAGGTGCCGTCTGATCCCAGGCATGGCCAGATGGAGAAAGAGAGGGGTGGCCTAGTTCAGCAAGGTTGCTTCGCAACGCTTGAAAAAGCATATTGTTCATACGGCGAGAGCCTGCTGGCTGCCATCGCTGCCGTCAGGCAGTGGAAGTACTACCATGTGCGGGTCAGCATTTCACCATACACTCCTGACCATGCCTCCTCCTCGCAGTGGCTGATGATGTTCTAGGAACCAGTCAGGGCCAAGGTCGGCTTTTTGGATTGAGGAACTGCAGAGTTATGAGTTAACTGTAACAGCATATCGTGGCAAGCTGCGAAGGAACGGCATGGCCAAATCGCCGGCGGTCATCCGGGTTTGAGACTGCCATGTTAGTATGGCACGAATGCAAGTGGTGTGGTTGTGATGGCTGGGCAGAGAAGCGCATAGAGCTGGAGGGTACCATGAAAGGTTGATGGAAGCGGTGGGCCCCAAAACTGGTCCTGACCGGCCAGGAGCTTATAAAAAGTGGATGTCAATCAGTGGATTGAGTATCAGATTTGTAAGACCATACCTGCAGGACCGACGGATGGCTTGATGGGTAGAGACAAAGCACGCGTGGCCACCATGTGAGGAGCGTCGTCAGCACTCTCCCCATTCACCCAGTGATTTGGTGGGCCATGTTCACATGTATACGGCTGGTAGCGGGGCTTATCCAGCACGCATTGGTTGGCCGCCCACAACAGGGAGAAAAAAGAGATGGCAGGTCGGGAGTGCCCTTGCGAACATGCAAAGAAGCATGTTGTTAGGCCATGCAGGGCTCTTCTGGTTCAGGTCATTTTTGTGGTGACAAAGGACACATCTGCGTAAGGCATTCTACGGGGGACTTGATGAGGCGTGATGTGGAGGACTTCTGCAGGTGCTGTGATCTTTGTACTGCTCGCAAAGGGCCGCAGGGTCAGTCCTAGGTCCCCCGCTCCAACAGTTTTACCTTGGGGAGTGGCGCTTGGGGGATACTTGGGGGAAGGGACTGAACATCATGGGGAGCCATTTCCTTGCACCACGATGGGGAATCGGCTTTGTTTTGAACGCTATGGGTTACTTACGCGAATGGCCTGAGGCCTTGTGCGCTGTTCCTTACCAGGAGTCTGTAGCTTGTTGCCCCCCCCAAAGGACTTGGTGGTGGGCAATGTTTTGTAGAGTTGGGGCTCAGTCAGAGTATCCATAGTGGATGAAGTGCAGTACTACAACCTTGGAACGCAAAGGTGTTCTCTTCGACTGGATTGTGGAGCGATGTCAAAGGAATATAACATCCAACTCATCAACATGAGTGGGACACCCAATATGCTGCTGTGTCTTAAGGCAGGGCATGTATTTCTGCTATTCCGGGGGGAAAAACTCTTACCTCATGCACCCCAGCCCGTGCTCAGGTTGGTGTAGGGAGATTAGGGAACCCCTGCAGATGTGGCCTTTGGTTCTGCCACACCCGGCTGACTCCACCAGCTTCCAGCTGGACCCGAATAGATTAGACAGCGTCCAGGACCGCTTGGGACTCAGCATCTGCAGATGCCAGGAGGCAGCTGGGTTACTTCAGGCATGCGGGGGCAACAGAGAGGCTTATGATTTTCATGCACGGGGGCATGCCTTGGGGTGGGGTAGCTAGTTGGGGTTACAAACCGCAGTGAGGAAAAAACGGGAGGTGTCCGAAGCTGGACCAGCCATTGAGTGGGACCATTCCCAGTATTATGGGAAAAGCATTGTGGAGGGTGTGTATCCATGTGACAGGTACCTTCTCGGGGCGTGGCGCAAAGTGGTTACTGCAGTTGAGGATTACAGGTGTGGGTGGACAAACAGACACAAGCATAATTGGGTGGATATCTGCCGCCCACAGGGCCGCGGCGTTGACTGCAAGTCAGTCGCGAGTTAAAGTCACTTTCACGAAAACGACCCCTAGGTGGGGCACACTGGCGGTGGCAATACCTTGACTGGTAATTGCTAAAATGGTTGGTTTGTAAAACGGATATGCAACGACATGAGTAAAACAACAAGCGCATTATAATATAACACTGTGTACATCCTGTACAACAACCATTAGGCAAATGTACAGTGGAATTAACTTTCACAAAAGTCTTAGGCTACAGGCCCCTACGCATCAAAAATTTCAAAGAAAGACCTGTACACATGGGGAGCTCTTCTGGGATGCTATTGTTATTTAAAAGTCATATACTATAAGGCACGATATAGATATATGTATATAAGTTATCAGCGATATGATATTTACTCTTTATATATAGTATATTAGCACAGCAACACGCGGATCAAAAAGCTAAATGTTTTTTCATTTCGTGGTTCATTCTTGGCTAAAAAAAAAAACTCTTAAGGCTTCCCATATGCAGAGCGAAATGCGGAAAGGTCCAGCATGTAGTCAAAATCATTTTTAACTCTGTTCTTATTCTTGATCTTTCAAACACTTTGCATTTTCGAAATTATGCCTTTAATGTGTGACCAAAAATTATGAAGTATGTTCTGTTTCAGCTGTGTTGATCGCGGGCTGGTGCCTCATGCACATATTCCACTGGAAAACAGCCATGCCATTCACTGTGCCATCCGGCGGGAGCCGCGTCCACTTTGGCATATTTTGCTAATTATGTTTTTTTTCCCGTCCCTGCTGAACTGCGGAACTACAAAGCCTAGTTTACCTCATGAAAAATAGTCTACAGGCTTCAAAAGTGTCAACATCAAGATATTAATTCTTGATTTGGCTTTTTTTGAGTTCTCCCCGAATGAAGAGAGCCAACCTTACCGTTAATGTTTTTGCTCTTTAAATTTGTATTCATTTATTTTTGTTTGTTATATCTAAGCCTTTATTATTTATATGCTGCAATTTTTTATATTTATCCATTAGATTTATCATATTTTACTATTATTGTTACGTTCTTATAAATTTGGTGTATAGATTTAAATGGTCTTTAACCAAGACACGCCTAGAATTGCAAACAAACCACCCCAAGATCTACATGGGAAAGTTTGGCCCATTCTCATAACTAAAAATATAAATTTCATCGTATTAAATTTTCGTAAGAGTTTTGCTGTTTTCAGAGGAAAAATCAATGATTAAAACATACTCTCCCGTATTACGGTCCGTTCTTGAAATGCAGAATTTACTGCAAACGCTGTAGAAAATGCTTTTAAAAACTTTAACCGAGATTGTCTGCTCCCCCCGTAAGATTTTCGAAGTTACTAATTCGATATCATTTGTCATTATTCAACTACTTGCCAGGTTTATCGTTATAATTTTGCATCTATATATTCCAGCCTTAACATATTCGTATACGCTCACGCCCGATGCTTATCAGCTTTTCACATAAAACTCCAGGCAGAAATAGCTGTCTGACAATAATTTGTGAAAAAGGAGACATTTTTTATTATGTATTTTAAACAACACATGTTTCTTGTGTCTGCGCCCTTGCCCCCACAAGATGAAAATTCACCAGGGCCTGCCTCTTTCCACATGGACGCGCCCCCTTTTAAAAGAGCATACACACCACTCACAGATTACATAATGCTTTCATATTTAATGTGAATGGGTTTAAAAGTACAGACAAGTCAAGCGTTTCTGCCTAGATCTATATGATCGTCAGCTGTATTTGAGGACACCGCCAGTTTAAGCTTAGTTCCATTATTCTGGAAAAACTATCCACGTGGATCGACGCTGGAGGGGATGCTACCCTGTAATGCCGGTGTCGCGCAATTATAATTTTTTGCGACAGACACTTGCATATATGAATAATAAGTTCATACATTTGCAATTTGCAAGCCACATATTGCCATGTCAACTTATCCTGCAATAAAACCCGCAACAAGATTTGTGAATTGTAAGATTACTAAATCTATGGTCATACAATAAAGATAAAACGCTGCTATATCGCAGGGTTGGCCGGATACACACGTGCCATAATTCATTCTAGGCCACGCTCACCCCACTTACCATTTGCGCCTTACGACTATAAATTTCTTGCTTGTGTCAAACTACACGTAAAGTCACTCCGTTCACACTGCATGAACAGTATCGATGCACGTTACACACACACAGTACATTCATACCTCGTCACATTACATATAGTTTGGCCCTTCCACACACTCAAATATACTCCTTTACCACACATCACCTTCTCCTATGTCAGCATAACATACACACACACACCCACACACATACTTTGTATATATAAACATATTCAGTTTATATATATAAACTAACAACTTTATATAGCTATATCATGATAATATATCATATATATGTGTTATACATATATATCGTATATGTAGAATGCTATGTATTTTATGTATGTATGTCTGAAGAAAAATATTTGTATGTACGAGAGAGAATGTAGTATGTGTTGAGCAGCAGAGTATCAGTCGGAAACGGAAGGCCGTATAGCTGCGAGATAATCGACCCGAACGCAGGCAGAGAGGTTATGGAAGATCAGGGTCACCGCAGCACTCAGCCTCAGTCATGTTAGCAGAATCTAAGCCATTATAAGCCGTCTATGTTTTTTTTTTTTCCACCTTAATTTGGTAAAGTGAATAAAGTGGCGGGTTTTAGCAATTTAGGGACAGACTAGAGTATGTTCTGTATTCATATCATATCTCAAGATTTGTACTCATGGCAGATAGGAGAGAAAGAAGATTAGCGCGTTATTATTTTATTTTTAGATGTGCCTTTTTTTATCTTATTAGTTGTGTGTTGTTTCAATATCTGGCCAACACCAGCGCATACAATGACAGTAATCACAAAATGGACCAGATCAGTTAACACAGCACAAGTCAGGTTATTCCTGACAGGATGCAATTTGCGAACACACAAACTTAGTGATCATCATGATAATATTTATCTTTAAGACAGCGAGGCACTGAAGACGGACACAACAGAGCGAGAGAATAGTCCGCCGGCAAGCAAGATGAAAAATACGCTTCTGTACCAGACAGAACAACATCATAGAAATACTGAAAGACAATCATATTATGAATCAGAGAATAAAGGAGTGCTGGGTGAATATGGATGTCATTTCTGATGAGGAACTGAACAGTCTTCCTGAACACAGTTTCGATAGGCAGCATCTTTTTTTTCCTCCTACCGCTCGTTAATCCACATTACAAGACAGTTTATGCTTAATTGCGCAAGCCACTGCATATCAGCAGTAACTCAGGAAAACTCTAGTGAAGTGTCTACGTAAGCGCCACCTGCATGTCCAATAGATTGGAATTTCTGCCCATTTCCTCCAGCACACATAACAGCTGCGCAGATGAGCGCCTGCACGAGAGGCACAGTCCATGCCATGACAGGTGCGAGCCAGAATCAAGGCCTCGTATTTTGTGTTTTTATGATTTCTCTAGAATTGATGATACTGGAAGTGATGAACCTCAGGCCATAGCCAAGCACGCGAGGCTAAGGGGCAACTAAAAGAAGCTGCGGTTTGAAACTGCGATCTTCCGTCCGGATTCACAAATTTAAAATGCAGGATAGTGAGCTGTCTCGACTTCACTGACCGCAATATGTAATGTACATATGAAACGACTGAGCGGTCAATGTACACTACACCCAGCAGTCGCCGTTCAATGCTGACTGATATCTTACAGAATGTGCCAATCCTTATAATTGATAGTTTCTTGGTCAATGACCATATGTAGACTAGGCCAAGTGTTTGCAACCCGTATTTTTTTTCAGCGCATGTTAAACCATAAAAATAAAACTGTATTTAAAAAAAACGAAATAGAGCCATAGTCTACAGCCTCATTATGATCCAGCAGCTTATAATTAATACTAACCTTAGACCATATTTAAAGAAACTGCTAAACCAACAAGCTGCAACATACACAGAGAAGCTGCCAGCAGTAGTAGTTAGATGCTAAAAACCATCCTGACAAAATCTTTTCATCAAGACAATTACTGCGATGCATACCTTTACTTATTAAATCTCAATACCATTAAGTATATATAGAGTATGCAGGATAACACTGTTTGTATAAAGGCATAGTTTCAGCCAAAACTGAAAATCCTGGAATCATTTAATCACCCTTGATTGGCTCACAGGTTTGTAAAACCCTTTTATATGTCTTGGTTCTGTGTTGCTGAACTATCCCTTCAGCTATAGTTGTAAATATAGAAGCATAAGTAGTTCTTCCAACCAATATGCGTATTGGGTATGCTTACTAAACGTAGTTTACTAAGGTATGTCAAAATATTTCGTTGCTACTACTTATGCTTGTCATAGCTCGAAACAATTGTGTGTAGCTTACCCTTCTTTTTCCATTAAATCAGACCAGAACACCTAGCCTACCTGCCCATGATAGCAGCCTGCAGCTTGGTGGTTGTTGGGGAACAGCCGACTTGGACAGGACTGTTTAATGGTTTGGTTCTTGAGCAGTGGAGACCCATGACTGCTGCTGCTGCAGATCTTTCTACTTCTGAGGGAAAAAGAAGAAGAGTAACAAGATTGAACGCCAAAGTGAGTTGTGCTAGCACGATCCCGACCCTGGATGTGTTTCTCTTCTGATCCTGACCAGCGTTTTAACAGTCATACAGATGCCGGAACGAAATGTGTCTGACATGTACACTGACAAAAACCCCTGTTGCCTCGCTTCCACGGTCACCGCATCAATTTCAAGAGATGGACTCCTTAAGATCCCAGAAGACCACGGAGGGCAGCGGCCGGGGTCACAACTGATGTTTGTTTTTCCTGATGTGTGTCTGGCAACCGAAGACCTATGTGTGTACATGGACTTGTCAAAAGTACTTTTCTGTAATGTAATAGCACAATTTGTGTTTACTGCCTGTAAAAAAAGAATTTTTTTTTTTGACAGGACAAACAATAAAACATCATGTTTTGTTGTACACAAGAAATAAGCTACATTACAGCTAAAAAAATTAACAATAGTAAGCTAAGCACTTTTATTTTATTTCCACAGGTGAATTATTCGCAAAACTAATACAAAAATGTACAGGAAGTAGACTACTATAGGACTTTACGCGATTAATTACAAAAATGAACATAATGTATACAATTTATGCCTTTTCAATTTTTTTAATTGCCACACCAAAATAAATCACAGCGAAATTAGGTTGTTTCATTGACATATGCACATGTTAAACTAATGCAACAACTGTAATGTTACTACTTTTTTCCCCACTGTGTTCCTCTGGCTAATGAGAATGTATTTGTTTGAGTTTGGGATGTCCTCCTGTCCACTCGTCCCTCACTTGGCTCAGGACACTTCACAATCAACCATGCCTGTTAACCACAAAACAACATGCGCCACTTTCCTCCAGACTAGTATTAAACAAAGAACTGAAGAACCCTTATAAAAAAAGACAGGTTTGTACAATCCTTAACAAGGCTTAGAAAATATGACACGCAGGACATGCATACAACAACACGGTAAGTGCTAAAGTTGGTTAAACATTTGTAGACCATCTCGTGCATGACAGCACTTCAAACACACCAAGAGAATGACGCATCTGCCTTTATCGATTGGGCTGTCCTATTGTGTGTGGGGCTTATGTTAAAAAAACTGGCTTTAAACACTTTTCACTAGGTATATTGAGTAAAGGCAAACTACAATACGTACTTTCTAATGTGAAGTCTCGGCACAGCAACTTGCTCACCTGGCTCTGAATATCAACACATTTCCCTTTCATACAGCACACAAGTGATTCGGGGATATGGTAGGGTGCGAAGTGTCCATAAGATGTACCACCTTCATTTTCATGGGACATGAGAGGGCGAGTCATTTGAAGGTCGCTTTCGAAACTCGTCAGGGCCTTCCGTGCGCTGCCCGACGGTGACTGCATTCACAGGTCTTCAGAATTGGCTGTCTTTTCGGATGTGGCGGCGTTCTGACGTTGGGCAGAGTGCCCTGTCTTAGCGTGAGAGGCTCTTCGCAGCTGCCCTATATACATCGGTTCTAATTGTAATGGGCCAAATTTTGGCTGCAGTTTTCGCACCACCATAGTTCCTACTTGGGGGCGATTCGCGGCTATGAGTGCAAAATGAATGGTAGTCTATTAGGGGGGCTAGACGGCTAAAATTTTGTCCGCTTTCGATAGGCCATATTGCCCGTTGAGAATCTCAGATCTGATTGTAGTTTTGCGAGTCACATGGGTTATGAGTTTCAGGAAAGTTGAATGAACGAGTACTTGATGTCCATTCTCGATTTGCTTGAGCAGGTTGAGTTTTTGTTGGGGGGGGCCATACATGCTAGCATTCTGGGCTGAATTAGACGTCTCCCATAGACAGTCATGTGACATTTGAAAAGACTTATTAAAGGCAAAACTAAGTGACTCTAAAAAAATCTAACACCCATCAGTGTGTAATGTTCGTTGCGATCTTCTGGAGAAATACAACATTCAATAATACTAGACACAAATTATATTCTCTGATAGAAATGGAATTTGAGGGGTAGACTGCGCCATTGACGTTCCTCAATGGGGAATTCATTCATGGGCACCGTCTGTGAGCGGCGCCATCATATGGAATCGTGAGGTGGAGCTTGCATAGCCAGTTCAAGAAGCCGGAAGTGTAAGTGGAGTAGTGAAACTTCTCGCCATATTAGACATTCTCTGCTTGGGACAGCTTACGTCGTGACGCTGTGACGCAATCGCACTTCACATCCGCACTTCGGGCCAGTTTGGGACACCCTTCGTCGCGCCACTATGACGCATTCGCACTTCAAATGCGGACTTCGGAGTCCATGCACTTAAGTTTGGGACACAGCTAAGTGCAGACATAATATAATTAAGGTAAAAACTAATAATAATAAAGAGTAATAATAAAATATTAATTCAGCCGGTCTGATGTTTTTGTTTTGTGCAGTTGTTTCATGTTGCATATTTTTTTGGTTTGTTTGTTGTTCAAGGTTAGTTTGGCCAGTAACAGAGCAAAATAAACATTTAATAAATGTAATAATAATAATAAAAGTAATAAGAACTAAATAAATTGGCAACAAGTATGGGAATCGGCCATTTTATTGTAAAACAAATAAATAAAGTCGGAAATTGGAATCGGTCACAAAAATCCTGAATCTGTGCATCCTTAAATGGAATGGAATTAGACTTACCTGAAGACCTGAAAAGTATGGTCATTTCAGTTTTATCTTTGAATTATTGTACCTATTTGTGCAAAATGGTTATTATTATTACAATACAATGTTACAGTCAACAATGAAAACAATAAGTTTATTTATTGATTTATTGATGATTGATTGTGGCACGGCCTGTGAAAATTTTGCCAGGGCAAGTAAAAAATTTTAACCACTGGCCAACCGGACCAGTAGAAAACTTCCTTAGCATTAAGCCCTGTAAATACGAACAAAATCAGTATCATAACACTTCTACACAGATCTGTAGAACACGAAGTTACATAATGATACGTTAAAGTTAAAAACTTGTAAAAATATGTACTTAAAAAGAAAACAGGATGACTTTGAATAGCACACTGTAAAATTGTGAGGAAGAGTGAGCAAGTCTTGACATGTATTTCTGGTCTGAGAGTGACTTCCTGCTTAAACAGGAATTTATGGATACCAAAAAAGGTAGAAATATATGTATGTAAAAGGGAATGCATGTGTGTGAAAGCAAAAAAATGTATGTATGGTAAGGGGATGTATGTGTGTGGCGAGTATAATGTAGTATGTGAATGGAGAATGAAAGGGTGTGTGAAAAGCAAGAATATATCCAAATGTGAAAGGAGAATGTAAGTGTGTGAGAGTGCCAGAATAAATTATGGCTTTTAGGGCCCCTCATAGCTGCGCGTCGCACTCAGAAATCACACGCTGCGCAAAATCTTGCACTTGATGTTTTACACACCTGCATTTAAATGCGGCTGCATTTTTATTTTTTATTTTACTTAAATTATATGAAGCAAGTAAAAAAAGGGCTCCTTTTAAAAATCATGAAGTTGTCAATTTAATTTATTAGTTCTTGTTTTAATAGGCCTAAATAATAGGAGCAAAATTATACAGTGCCTCCACGTTTTACTAAAATAAAGGAAATAATTTATAAAACACGCAACAATTTCATAATCAGTGACAAATATATTTTCCCCAATAAGTTATCTGTCAAAATAAAGGACGGAACGAATAACAAAGTAGTGCGTGACAAAAATGCATGTTGTTTTAAAAAAGAAATTTTAAAATATAATTAAATTAAATTATAGGCCTAATATGTGGAATTTTGACATTTTGCATATAAATCCATGTAGCCTAGCTCACTAAAATGGTACCACTTTTAATGCTACGATACAAAATCAAAAATATGGTGTAAAAATGTGTAGCTTAGAGAAAAATATAAGAAACGGGCGCTTGAGATTTATCTTGCGGGAATTGTTCTTAGAAAGCACATAACTTCATAAGTACTGAACTTTCATCTGTAAATATTTAATATTTTAACTTTTTTTGTCTTTCATTTTTCCTCGGCTGCAGCCCTCAAATGTAACACATCGGCGAAGCAAAATGCGTCTATTTGCGAAAATGTGCTTTGATGCGCTTGTTTGATAACTTCTGGTTAAAGTGCCATCAGCGGTCAAAAGCTGCAAATGCACTTTTCAGATGGGGGCGGCAAATCAAAGGCGGCAGAACGATCATTTTTGGGTTTGGGCCCCCTGCTGAAGGCTGGTCCTTACCGGGGCGCTGCAACACCCCAGGGCAGCACAGTACTTCTGTCACAAAAAACGCTGGACTCCAAGGGGGTCAGAGGGAGTTTAGCAGGGTAGCATTTTAAAATGTTGTTGTGTTTTAGAAACAATGTTCTTAATGTTTTGTTGCACTTTATTCATTTTTGTGTTGTCAAAACGTTATTGGATGTTCGAGTTGGGTGTGAAAAAAGGTTCCGCCCTGTGTGTAAGGGGAAACAGAGAGAAGGAGGGTGCAGAAGAGTGCCTCACTGGTTCAAGTGTGGTTCTCTTAGAAGTCAGGGTGTGTACGGCGTGGGTTGTGGCTGACAACAGCCCAAATAAACACTCTGGTACAGCAAAACATTTCAGTATGCTTTATAAAGTAATAAACATACTTGATGTAGTGGACCCGACTGACCCTATCATGCTTTTAAATTTAGGTTGTAGATTTGTTTTGGGATTTAGTGTTGTGTGTGGGGTGTGTGTGTGTGTGTGTGTGGGAGAACAGGTTTAGCGTTAATGTGGCCCCTTTTTATCCTTTGCTATTCGGGCGATGCTGCTGCATGTCCTTTACATGCTCTTTAGAAGGAACTGGGGTGACTTTCAAAACAGTCATTTGGTCTCATGGTATAGACTTTGCTGTATCTGATTGAGTAAAACAATCAGTATGAGGAAAAAAATTTCAAAAACTAAATACAAAATATGTGTACAAAATTCCCAGTTTAAAGTGGTGTGTAAAACTGCTTTAGGCAACCTTGTTGAATGCAAACGAGTTTACACTTGTTCAAAATTCAAAGTGAGATCAGTGAAAGTATGGATGGTTTAAAATTCACCGATTAACATTTCAACCAAAGATACAGATTCACTGAATAACATCGGGTGCATCGGCATAAAAGTTTCCATTTGTATGGGATGTTTTGTTTCTAAACTTATTTGCATCAGTAAAAAACAAATTATTTAAAATAATTATTAGTAGATGCCCTATACTTTCATTATTTAGAAAAGGTGGCCAATAATTTGTGTCGAATATTTTGTATGTAGATTGATTTTTCCTCTCTAAACGTTTTCTCAAGCGCATTCTCTCTTCACCGCTGCTGCTACATGAATTTGACGTATCACAACACTACAGAGACAGAGGCATGTAGTTAATATGGAAGAGGTAGAGATGCATCTTCCCACCAAATAATTACTATAAAACCAAAAAGAAATAAGTCAGCTATCTGTACCATATTGATGCTTAGCATCATATTTTTTTAAAATTGCATCATATCGCATTTAATCAACAAAGTGTTGAAAGGAATCCAATCGGATCGGACTGCATCATAATAGGGTCAATCATATCGCAATGCATTTCTAGCTGCTTCATATGTATCTTTAATTTATTGTATTGTCGGCTATGATCAAGATGCGTATCTCTTGGCCTCAGTTAGGGGGATGACATCCCTAGTGAATGGCCATCTGCATGCAGCCCTTCACACAGTGCCAATCCTAGATTTTTGGGGGCCCCTTTAGCAAAACTTGTGGGTCCCATAAAAAAAAAAAAAAATTAACAAACAGTCTAGCCTATAATCCCCTAATACAAAAATGATTAAAATAATCAAATGTAAAAATGAAGCTTTGCATAGACTTAATATAAATTCAACTAAATGATTAATAAAAAAGTTATACAATATTCAATGAGTGAACCCTTTTTCTTTTGTTGTTTGAATAACAGATGAGGGACATACCGTGCAGGTTTATACAGTAGGATGCAGTCACGGAATGCAAGATACGACTGGTATTTAATTACTTTTCAAATTGTTAATTTTCACTAAAGACATAACTGACTGCTTTTGGGTTTGAAAACTCACAAGACGGACATTTTGACACACACAAAGTGCAAGTAGCTATATTTGTTGTATTACACCCCCGTTTTAAATCCTGCACAAAAAAAAAAAAAGCGCTTGGGAAACAGTGTCTTTTCCCCTGGCTCAGTCCCAAATTTAACTTATTTTTTAGTATCAAGCAAGAATGGTACGATTTATGGCCCGTCCGGGTAACACTTTACAATAACGTTCAGTTGTAATCATTTATATGTTAATGTGAACTAACAATTTATAGAAACATTATAAGCGATTAGTAAGTGATAGCTAACAATCTGTGCATGTTTTTTTAATTTTATTTAAAAAGTTATTTAAAAGTATTAGTTAGATAAACAATAATTTACAAAACATGACTATGCATTCCTAATGATCAATAAGTAATTTGTTTTTTTTTTATCTATGTTTTATAGATTAAGTAATAAATAATTTACAAGTGATTAGATGATGATGAACTAATCATACTAAACATTACAAATATGGCTATTCATGCAAAAATGATTATTAGTAATATGCTACGTGTACAAATCTGTCGTAAGTTATCTTAAAAATTAGCTCATGAAATAATGTGTGGAGTGTGTGGGATCTAGTGATAATCAATGTACCCTCTGATTTTTTTTCTTGCGACTAAAACTGTTCTCTATTGGGGGGACATTTGGCCACCTGAGCAAAACATTCTTTATACCAGGCTGTACAGCATGCACACAAAAAAGTGTGTAACTTTTAACTTAATGTGCTATTTGTATTTAATGTGACAATTTTGTTTACCTGAGAAAAATATTTTTTGTTTTTTTACAGTATATACACTGTTGTTCAAAAATTTGGATCATTAAGGTTTACTAAATATACTATAAGATTTTTATGCTCAACAAGGCTGTATCTATTTGATAAAAATACTTAATATTATTTACAAATAATATAGTTAAAAATTATTGCAATTTAAAATAAAGTTTTCTATTTTAAACTACTTTAAAATATAATTATTCCTAGAAACAAAGCTGAATTTTAAGCATCATTTCTCCAGTCTTTAGCGTCACATGAAACCTTAAAAAACATTCTAATAGGGTGATTTATAATATGCTGATTTATAATCAGTGGGGGAACATTGTGCTGCTTAATATTTTGTTGGGACTTCTCATTTTCTCAGGATTCTTTGGCAAAATAAGTTAAAAAGAACAATTGTTTATTCAAAATAGAAATTTTGTGTTACAGTATATACTACTATTCAAAAATTTGCTGCACATTATTTCTACTCCTGTGTGGCCATGGTGTAGAAGTTATGGCTGCGCGCACATATGCAGCTGCACCGATTTATTTCACACTGAGCGATTTTCAAACTCATATCCGGATCCCGTTGTTTCACACTGTGTGACTATCTGGGTAACATTCAGTTGCTACTGTGTTCACCTTACCCGCGATGGATGAAGACAGGGTTTTCATACTGCGTAACAATACGGAAAATCGCCGACAGCTCGAGAAGGAGATCTCTGGAACAAAAAAGAGGCTTTCCCAATTTTGGGCATCTTCAAACTGAAATAGGTGTTTTACCCATCTCTTTCTCTGGTTGCTCCAATTAATTGAGTGATTCCCAAATGCATTTTCCCATCAGCCCAAGTAGTAACGTTATAGTAAGTGATCACGGAAATTAAGCTACAAGCGCCGTCTACTACTGAGAGATCGCCTAAATATATGAATGTAAGTGTATTGTTGCCAATTTTGTTTTTGATTAATTTGTGTTACTTTTCAAGCGATTTCCCCTACTAAGTTTATTAAAGCTCCAAACAATTTACTTTTTAGTCACAATCTGGGATCATCACGTTATTAGCCACCGTAACCTATTCTCACTGATATAGGCCTATCTGTTGTTGCTTTAGCCCAAGTTGAAACCGGTTTACCTCTCCAGTGTAGATAATGATAGATGGCTTAGCTTTCCTGTCACCTGACCACGATCAATTCAATTAGATAATTAAGTAAATTACAATTGTTAATCAGGTTTAACCAGGTAGTTACCTTGTCAGTTTAGAATGCTAATTGTTTTTGAAGTAAAATGTTGTGAGAAAAGAATGTGTCTTTAAATAGAAAATGTGTGGATATTTTATCTTTTGTGCTATTATTTCAGCACATAACAGTTCAGCGGAGAGGTAAAGATCCTCAACCCACAGCGCTTCGCGCGGCTTTAGCTGATGCTAATTTTATCTACATGCTCCCTTCTGCTCATTCCATTACATACAAGCCTGGCGCTGCATTATCAAATAACGGCTCCATATAGCTGGATGGTAAACTGAGATCTGCTGAACATGGAGGTAAGTGTATAGCTTCGCTCAAAAAAATGTCTATAAAAAAGATGTATCTAAACGTGTAAAAGGTTTTAAAACGTGTGGTATTAACAATTATTTTTTTTTACCTCCATTTTTAGATTATGTTTATACAGCTGTGGCCTTAGCTTGTGGTCAAAAGGCCAAACATTTTCACTACTGTCAGTGTCCCACAGACCTACATAAATAAAGGTGCCTTAAAAGAGCATCTTTGCAAAAAACACCCCATATCAGCTTTTACTGCTGCTCTACAACCAGTCCCTCGTCCAGCACAAGAAACATCTTCACAGCAACCAGTCGCTCGTCCAGCACAAGAAACATCTTCACAGCAACCAGTCGCTCGTCCAGTAGAATCAGCGGCTCCACTAGTGATTAAGAGAAAGAAAATCACTGTGAGTTGCCCTCACTGTGGAGTAAGTCTGAATTCAAAAAATTTAAAAAAACACATTGAGCGTAAACATGAAGCCATAAATCCCATAACTTCAACTTCTCATCTACCAGCACAGTGTGTTGATAAAAAGAATGGGATATATGTAGTGGCTAAAACGTTTCGTGGGCCCTGTACCCCATTCATGTGGCAAAAAAAATTTGGGGCTCATCACAGAAGGTTATGTGTGAATGGATGTCTGCAAAATACATGTGCTGGAAATGGCGACAAAGGGGATATCTTTGCAACACCGTGTTCATATCTAAGGTCAGTAGACTACTCCAGTGCTATTGCTTCTAATGAAGATTTATCAGAAGATGTGTTAACTGAGATGGTTGGAGTTAAAAAATGGTTTGGTGACACAAGGAAAAACCAATGCCTTAAACAGCGAGATCAGGCTAAAAGTAAAGGTGCCACATTTGCTAGCCTTGTTACTATTGGAGGCCCTGACTACAAGTATTACATATCTGTATATGAGCCAAAGGTTTCACATTACGTAGTGGCAGAGT